>NW_022437059.1:985464-1071486 GCF_009761245.1 Sapajus apella | reverse complement strand
GCTCTGTTGCCCAGACTGGAGTGCAATGGCACGATCTTGGCTCACTGCAACCTCTGCCTTCCGTGTTCAAGCAATTCTCCTTCCTCAGCCTCCTGAGTAGCTGGGATTACAGGCGCACCACTATGCCTGGCTAATTTTTGTATTTTTAGTAGAGACGGGGTTTCACCATGTTGGTCAGGCAGGTCTTGAACTCTTAACCTCATGATCCTCCCGCCTCAGCCTCCCAAAGTGCTGGGATTAGAGGTGTGAGATGCCTCGCCTGGCCCTGGCTATTTGGTGGTTGTGGTAGTGTCAGGATTCCGGCATGTTGCCCAAGCTGGTATCAAACTTCTGAATTCAAACAATCCACCCACCCCGGTCTTGCAAAGTGCTACAATTATAGGTGTGAGCCACTGTGCCCGACCTTGATTGGCTTTTGAAGAAGCTGTTATTTCCATTTTATGACTGAGGAATCTAAGGCTCAGAGAGATTAAGCCATTTGCTCTGAGTCACCCACCCTACAAAGGGGCTGAGCCAGGAGGATGTCACAGCCTAATGGACCTTACTCCAGAACCTCTGTCTTCTCAGGTTGCTCACCATTCTGTAGAGGGAAGGAGCTGGCCCTGCTCTTTCGTTGCTGGGAATCCCTGCTCCTCATTTTGGGGAAAGGCAGAAATTGGGCAAATGAAGACCTCTCTGGCAGTAGACAGGGTGGGTAGCTAGGGCAAGGGGGGAAGTGGCCCCTACTTCCCAGAACGTGAGTGAGGGAGCCTGGCCTGTGCTTGGGCAGGGTATAGACCCAGTGACTCTGATGAGCTGTCAACAGGGTAGACAAAAGGCCAAAAGTGAGGCAAACAGAGACAAGGGGAGCCGGTAGCAGGATGTTTGCTGGGGGAGGGGGGACTGGAGAGAAGCCACCTCTGGACATTCCGGGACTGAAGAGCTGAGACGTGGGGAGCCCGATCCAGGCCTGCTGACTCAACACGGTGGGGCCACAGCTAGGAACAGGGTTCCCAGGGGCAGGCCACTGCCTCTCTGCACCTCCTCCCTAAGCCCCCTCGTCTCTCAGGCTGTACCACCTGCCACCTCCTTCAAGGCACCTTCCTGGACACCCAGGCACGAAGCAGATGCACCCCCCAACACACCCACCCTAAGCGAGTCACAGATCAGCCTGCTCCAACTGAATCACGGGGAGGGTGTGAGAGAGGTGCCCAAAGCCCCCCAAAAGGTGAGCCTCTCCACTCTCCCCACAGGGGTGAATGTGATGCTGAGGAAGATTGCTGTGGCCGCAGCCTCCAAGCCAGCAGTGGAGATCAAACAGGAGGGAGACACTTTCTACATCAAAACCTCCACCACCGTGCGCACCACAGAGATTAACTTTAAGATCGGGGAGGAGTTTGAGGAGCAGACCGTGGATGGGAGGCCCTGTAAGGTGGGTGCCAGGAGGGGCTCCAGGTGGTGGCACCATTGCCCTGCCTTTCAACCTGCCATTTCCCAGGCTTTCCTAGCTTCTCTCTGTTCCCATGGGGAAAGCCCCTAGGTAGTGGTGGGGGCTAGAAAGGTCCCCTCTCCCTTCTCCCTGTCACTGCATTGCCCCTGCTATGGGCCCAGCCCACTTGGCCACGTGTCTCTTGCAGAGCCTGGTGAAATGGGAGAGTGAGAATAAAATGGTCTGTGAGCAGAGGCTCCTGAAGGGAGAGGGCCCCAAGACCTCCTGGACCAGAGAACTGACCAATGATGGGGAGCTGATCCTGGTAAGTCCCGCCTCCTCCCCACTAATAGCAAACCCAGAGCTACCTTCTGAGATTCTCTGGGAGACCCTGGGGTGCAGGAGATTCAAGAACACCCATGGCTGGACTCCTGCACCCCCCTGATGGGACTGTTTGGACAGAACTAAGCTGTCCCTACCCCATACAGTGCCCCGTGTGAACTAGAAATGGTGTTCTGGCTGGGCGTGGTGGCTCAAGCCTGCAATCCCAGCACTTTGGGAGGCTGGTGGGCGGATCACTTGAGGTCAGGAGTTCGAAACCAGCCTGGGCAACATGATGAAAGTCCGTTAAAAATACAAAACAATTAGCCGTGCGTGGTAGTGCACCCCTGTAATCCCAGGTATTTGGGAGGCTGAGGCAAGAGAACTGCTTGAACCCAGGATGTGGTGGAGGTTGCGGTGAGCTGAGATCGCACCACTGCACTCCAGCCTGGGCGACAGAGCAAAACTCTGTCAAACGAACGAATGAACAAACGAAAGAAAGAGAAAGAGTGTTGAGTGTTCCTTTTACGCAAAGCAAAGGGCAGGTACTGAGGGGCCCTAGCAGTTCTCCAGGGAGATCTTCCTGGCTTGAGGAGGAGGACGGGCCAGGGGGCACTATTGCCATCCTCCCTCCAGTGATGCCTGGGCATTCTGGGACCAGCTCCTGCCTACTGGTCTTAAGCCAAGAAGCAGGTTTGAACCTGGAGGCCGAGCAGATACCTCTATTCAACCCTCCAAAGCCACAGGACCCCAGGGGTCTCTCCGGCTAACAACTACTTCTGTTCTTCCAGACCATGACGGCGGATGATGTTGTGTGCACCAGGGTCTACGTCCGAGAGTGAGTGATCGTGCATAGAAGAGCGGCCACTGCCCCCCACCGGCCATGCTCACCGCCCTGCTTCACCGCCCCCTCCCCTACACTCCCTTCTTCTAGGATAGCGCTCCCCTTACCCCAGTCACTTCGAGGGTCACTGGGATGCCTCTTGTAGGATCTTGCTTTCTTTGACCTCTTCTCCCCTCCCCTACACCAACAAAGAGGGAAGGCTTGCAAGAGTCCAGATCACCCATTCCGGGTTCACTCCCCGCCTCCTCAAATCAGCAGTCCCAGCCCCAAACCAGCCCCCAGAGCAGGGTCTCTCTAAAGGGGACCCGAGGGCCTAAGCAGGATAGACTGGCCCCTCTGGCTTTTACCCTTTGTCCCTGTAGCCTATACAGTTTAGAATATTTATTTGTTAATTTTATTAAAATGTTTAAAAAAAAAACAAATCCTGTCTCTGGTTCATTGGGCAGCGGGTGTATAAGTCAGCTGAGTTCAACTTTGCCTCTGAAATGTAGTGTGGGAAAGACTTGTATTTCCGCAGCGTGGGACTGAGTTACACAACAGGAGGGAACAGTCCTTCTGGTCACGCTTCTAATCACCATCCCTTGATTTACTGCTGAATCCATAAGCATCACCTTCACGTTCCCTCCTCCAAGGTCCCTCCTTGGAGTCCTGCTCTGGCTTCCAGGGTCACCAGGGCCTCCTCCTCCTGACCTCTCAGCTGGCGCACTGGGCTCTGAAGAGCTGACTCCCACCTCCTCCTCCCGTGCTTACCATTGTGGTGACACGGTTACCTCCTCCTCCTCCAACTTCACCCCATGGGTGACCTCAGGCCTGGCCTTGGTCTCCCACATGTTTCCAGATGAGCTCATCAACACCCACAAGCTGGCCTTGCAGCTGCCTGGGCCTCTGGGTGAGAGGTCTCATCCTGCCTTATGTCTGAGACAAGCCCATCTCTGCTACCATCCTTCCTCCCTGCCTGAATCTCCCCATGTGCTCTGCCCCTGGCTCCTAAATCTTCCAGGCCCCTCGGATCCTCCCCCAACTCCCTCCCTGAGCCTTCACACCCAGGTCTATACCAAGTCTTCGCAAATTCCATCATGATCTCTCTCAAACTCTCCCCTGGTTCCCCAGGCCACTACCCTAGACCAGGCCTTCTCCTTGTTCACCTGGTTTTATGGGTGAACATAGTCCAGGTCTGTCTACCATCAGGACATGACAGTGAGACTAGCACAGGTGTTGGAGTAAGATGGGCTTGAGCCCTGGTTCTTCATGGGGTCTGTGACTTCGGGCAAGTTACTTGGTTTCTCTGAATCTTAGGGTTTTTTTTTTGATTTTTGTTTGTTTGTTTTTGAGACAGATTCTCACTCTGTCTACTAGGCTGGAGTTCAGTGGTGCAATCTCGGCTCACTGCAACTTCCACCTCCAAGGTTCAAATGATTCTCCTGCCTCAGCCTCCAGAGTAGCTGGGATCACAGGCATGAACCACCACACCCAACTTTTTGTACTTTTAGTAGAGACAGGGTTTTGCCATGCTGGCCAGGCTGGTTTCGAACTTCTGACCTCAGGTGATCCACCCTCCTCTGCTGCCCAAAGTGCTGGGATTACAGGCGTGAGCCACCGTGCCCAGCCTCATCTGTTTCTTTGGTGCATCAACCACATTCAATTCTGTCACACAGCTTTCTCCAAGTCATGGGAAATTGGCTTCAGATGCCCCAAGCTTACATAGTTACAGTTTGAAACCCAAAAAGAAGAGAGACTTCCTGGGACCCCCGTCATGGCCACTACCAAACAGTGGCTGCCAAAAGAAAAACAAGAAGAAGAGACCCAGGGTCCCTATCGTCAGCATTCCGAGACTCAACTCTGTTCTGCTTCGCTCACATGACCGTCCCTTGGACTAGCTGCTGTCAGCACAGGTGGGGCACAGTGACAATCCCTCAATCCTAAGGAATGGGAAGGGACAGTTTTCCAATGAAGAGGGTCACCATAAGTCTCAGGTTTCTAATCCGTATTATAGCAATTATAAACAACACCTCACAAGAGTTAAGTAAAATAAGTCGCATTCAGCACATAGCACTTAAGCCACAGGAAGCCCTCAGAAAGTGATAGTCCTGTCTCTGATCCACCCTCTACAATTCTGCCAGGGGATTCTTCTTCTTCTTCTTTTTCTTGTTTTTTACAGAGTCTGTCTCTGTTTTCCAGGCTGGAGTGCACTGGTGTGATCTCGGCTCATTGCAACCTCCACCTTCTGGGTTCAAGCAATTCTTCTGCTTCAGCCTCCCGAGTAGCTGGGACTACAGGCATGCGACACCACACCCGGCTAATTTTTGTATTTTTAGTAGCGACGAGGTTTCACCCTATTGGCCAGGCTGGTCTCAAACACCTGACCTCATGATCTGCCTGCCTCGGCCTCCCAAAGTGCTGGGATTATAGGCATGAGCCATGGTGCCTGGCCAGGAGATTCTTCTAAAACAAAATTTTTATCATGTCAATGCCCTGCTTAAAAAAACAACAAAATAGACTGGGTGCAGTGGCTTATGCCTGTAATCCCAGCACTTTGGAAGGCCGAGGCGGGTGAATCACCTGAAGTCAGGAGTTCAAGACCAGACTGACCAACATGGTGAAATCTTGTCTCTACTAAAAATGTAAAAATTAGCCAGGTGTGATGGCGCGTGCTTGTAATCCTAGCTACTCAGGAGGCTGAGGCAGGAGAATTGCTTGAACCCAGGAGGCGGAGGTTGCAGTGAGCTGAGATCATGCTACTGCACTTCAGCCTGGGCAACAGAGCAAGTCTCTGTCTAAAAAACAAACAACAACAAAAAAAACCCTCACCTTAGCTGCAGCCCTTCCTTCTGCCCAGAATAAAATCCAAAGCAGTATTAGAGACCCTTTAAGCCATGCCCCTACCCCTTACCACATGTGCTCCTCTGAGAAGGATCCACGGCACACCTTGCCGCCCTCTCTGCCCATTGGCATCCAGCGCTTTACCAACGCTTAGCTCCTTGTGTAGCCTGAAGCGGCCTCTCCCTCCATCAGTGCTGACAGTCAGTGGTCACGCTTCATAGCATATGAGCCTCCTCTCCCTGCAAGACCAAGGTGCCCTGGGGCCAGGGCCTCCCGCTCCTGCACCATGAGAAGCCCTGTGCTATGGCTGAGGGCAGGGGCCAAGGTCGGGGAGTAGGGAGACAGTGTTCAGAGTCCTTGGGCAAGTGAGTCCCCACTCGAGTGTGGGACGGGGGAGGTGAGGGGCTTTTTCATGTATTCGTCTCATATTGTTTCCTGAGAGCTTCCTAGGAGCTGGGCACCCTGCTAGGTACTCAGAACACAGAAATGAATCAAACAGACAAGCTCTCCCTCTTCAAGGGGCTTGTTGGGGAAAACAGACCTTTAGTGAGGAAAGATAATTTAAAAATAAGTGTACTGATAAATACGTAATCGCATATTGTGGTAAGTGCTAAAAGAAAAAGGGGATGAGGGAGAGGATAATAAAGCAGGCTTCAGGTAGACTGGGCGTGGGCAGAGGCGTCAGGAGAGGAGGTGTGTACAGGACTAAAAGCAGACGGGAAGGCGCTCTGGGCAGCGGAAGCCACAGGGTCAAAGCCCGGGAGGCCGCAAAGCACTGGAGGGAGGCTGGATGGGTGGGCGGGGCCTGGTCCTGCAGAACCTGAAGGCCACACAAGTATTTCTTTTTTTTGAGACAGAGTCTCGCTCTGTCGCTAGGCGCCAGGCTAGAGTGCAGTGGCTTGATCTTGGCTCACTGCAACCTCCACCTCCTGGGTTCAAGCAATTCTCCTGCCTCAGCCTCCCAAGTAGCTGGGACTACAGGCACGCACCACTATGCCCAGCTAATTTTTGTGTTTTAGTAGAGACGGGGTTTCACCATGTTGGCCAGGATGGTCTCGATCTCTCGACCTCGTGCCCGCCCGCCTGGGCCTCCCAAAGTGTTGGGATTACAGGTGTGAGCCACCACGACTGGCTTCTTTTTAATTTTTATTTATTTTTTCTTTTTTTTTAAGATGGGGTTTCACCATGATTGCCAGGCTGGTCTTGAACCCCTGACCTCAGGTGATCCACCCACCTCAACCTCCCAAAGTGCTAGGATTATAGGCATGAGCCACCGCGCCTGGCTCTTTTTTTTTTTTAGATGGAATCTCGCTCTGTCGCCCAGGCTGGAGTGCTTATCTCGGCTCACTGCAACCTCCACCTTCCGAGTTCAAGCGCTTCTCCTGCCTCAGTCTCCTGAGTAGCTAGGATTACAGGCAGGCACCACCACACCCAGCTAATTTTTGTATTTTTAGTAGAGAGGGAGTTCCACCATGTAGGTCACACTGGTCTCGAAATCCTGACCACGTGATCCGCCCACCTCAGCTTCCCAAAGTGCTGGGACTACAGGCGTGAGCCACCTCGCCCGGCCATATTTCTTTATTCTAAGAGCAATGAGATGCCCTCAAAGGATTTTTTTTTTTTTTAAAGACGGGGTTTCATCATGTTGGTCAGGCTGGTCTTGAACTCCCGACCTTAGGTGATCTGCCCCCCTCGGCCTCACAGAGTGCTGGGATTACAGGCGTGAGCCACCGCGTCTGGCCCATCAAAGGATTTTTGAAGGGGGTAGCATTGCATGTGTGTTTTTAGGAGCTCCCTCTAGCATTGAGATGGAGAGGGACTGGAGAAGTGGGTGAAGGAAGAGCCCGCAGGAGGCGGTGAAGTGTGCAGGCAGAGGGTGAAGAGTCAGGAGGAGGGCACTGTGTAGAGGGGAGGTGAGAGGATGAGAGAAACAGGTGGAATATGGTTCTGCGGCTTCTGGTTTCCGTCACTGGGTGGCTGACAGGGCTGTTTTCAGAAATGGAAAAACGAAGCCTGCTGCACTGGCTGCTGAAAGTCCTTCTAGATGCCTGCTTTTTGTTTGTTTGTGTTTGCTTGTTTTTAGATAGAGCCTCCCAGGCTGGGCACTCACACCTGTAATCCCAGGACTTCGGGAGGCCGAGGTGGGAGGATCACTTGAGGCCAGGAGTTCGAGATCAGCCTGGACAACAATGGTGAAACCCTCTCTACTAAAAATACAAAACAAAACAAAAAAAAATTAGCCAGGTGCGGTGGCACGTGCCTGTAGTCCCAGCTACTTGGAGGCTCAGGCAGAATAGCTTGAACCTGGGCGGTGTAGTTGCCGTGAGCTGAGATCACACCACTGTTCTCCAGCCTGGGCAACAGAGCGGGACTCCATGTCAAAAAAAAGGGTGGGGGGCCTGGGCATGGTGGCTCATGCCTGTAAACTTGGCACTTTGGGAGGATCACCTGAGGTCAGGAGTTCGAGACCAGCCTGACCAACAAGGCAAAACTCTGCCTCTACTAAAAATACAAAAATATGCCGGGCATGGTGGCTCATGGCTGTAATCTCAGCACTTTGGAGGCCAAGGCAGGCGGATCATGAAGTCAGGAGTTCGAGACCGGCCTGGCCAACATAGTGAAATCCTGTCACTACAAAAAATATAAAAATTAGCCAGGCATGGTGGCATGCGCCTGTAGTCCCAGCTACTCAGGAGGCTGAGGCAGGACAATCACTTGAACCCGGGAAGCAGAAGTTGTAGTGAGCCGAGATCTCGCCACTATACTCCAGCCTGGGCAACAGAGCAAGAACTCTATCTCAAAAAAATAAAAATAAAAATAAAAAATTAACTGGGCATGATGGCATACACCTGTAGTCCCAGCTACTAGGGAGGCTGAGGTAGGAGAATCGCTTGAACCCAGGAGGCAGAGGTTGCAGTGAGCCAAGATCATGCCATTGCACTCCTGCTGGGAGACAAAGCGAGACTCCATTTTGGAAAAAAAAAAAAAAAGTTAGATAGAGTCTCCCTCTCTTGCCCAGACTGGAGTGCAGTGGCGCAATCTCGACTCACTGCAACCTCCACCTCCTGGGTTCAAGCGATTCTCCTACCTCAGCCTCCTGAGTAGCTGGGGATATAGGCGTGCGCCGTCACGCCCGGCTAATTTTTGTATTTTTTAGTAGAGACAGGGTTTTGCCATGTTGGCCAGGCTGGTCTTGAACTCCTGGTCTCTAGCCATCCGCCCACATCAGGCTCTCAAAGTGCTGGGATTACAGGCGTGAGCCTCCACTCCCGGCCAGTTCGTTTGTTTCCTCCCCTCCTCACTGCACCCCCGTTTCCCATCTCACCTCCTCCCTGACTCCCTGCTCCATCTCATCCCCCTCCAGGTGGCCCAGCTCCTCCTCCCTGTTCCTACCTCAGCCTGGCTCCCTACTCCCCACCGTCTCAGGCTCTGGAGGCTGAAGCTCTGTCTGTGGACTCATCTGGATGGAGCATGTGCTCTTATTTCACTGCCTAGTTTGTCTCTTTCTAGAACAAAGCTATTGAGAAAGGCAGAAAGAGGAGGTCTCCTTCTTTTTCCCAGGACATCCCTGAGGGCAGGAGCTGGGGCTCCCTGCTCAGACTGGGGGTTCCCTGAAGGCAGCGGCAATGTCTCATCCCTGAGATGGCGCTCCCTGAGTGCAGATGGAGAGTGGGGGCTGCTCCCTTTCCTGGCTCTACTTCTCCAGTTACTTTCCTGCCCGCCAGCTTGAGATGACAGGGAAGTTACAATCATGGACTGGGATCAGGGAGGGGCCACCTCACCCTGCTTGCTGGCCCAGCCTGGCCCCACCCATGAGAAAGTCCCTCCAGCTTCCCCTCCTATCCCAGGCCCTCTGGGGCTCCTCTTCCGTTACCGGGCCTTTATTACTCAGCAATGCATTTGGGAGAAAAGGCACAGCAGCCCCCATCTCCTGCCTGTGCCCCCAAAATTCTGTGAGATCTTTATGGGCAGAGAGCCTTCTCTTCTCTGAAGTCCAAGCTTCTCAGAGCCCAACCACAGGAGAGGCCAAAACACCTCGGGCAGCAGAGGGCCTGGGCCACCAGGTTCCAGTCCTGCTACAGCAGGAGCAAGGGGGCCCAGAGAGGGTGGAAGGGCAAGGCAAGCAGAGAATGACTTTCCCTCGGGGTTGGGAGACGACATACCAACATACCGGGCAGACCCTGACAGGCACTGGGAGAGTCTGCACCTACATCCTAGGGAAACTGAGGCAGGGCTGATCCCTCCTCTTCCCCAGCAAGAGACGGGAGTCTGGAGCTGAGAGAAAGGCCCAGTGATGTCAAAACCCAGAGATGCAGCTGAGACCAGCGACGAGCCCAGGACCCAGTGAACACCAGAGGACAACGCCCTGCCTCGTGTGGCAGGAAGGGCTGAGTTACAGGAGTCCTATGCAGAACCAGAGATGGAAGCCCTGACAGAGACGAAGACAGACAGAACGAGAGACCCAGACAGAGACAGAGAATGTGAGGGACGGACAGAGATTGAAAGACACACAGAGACAGAGAAAATGAGAGAAGAGAGAGGCAGAAAAAAAGAGAGAGAGAGGAGCCTGGGTGGGAGAAGAGGAAAGGGAGGAGCCTGCGGAGGTGACGCGGGAGAAACCGGGGAGACCTGGAGACACTCGGAAGGAGGGGAGGAGGAGGAGAAGGGGAAGAAAGGGCCCAGGGCGGTGGTCCCAGGAGAGGGGGCGGACCGGCCAGGCCTCTGACCCCAGGTCCCGACAAAGAGCTGCTTAAGGACCGCCACAGGCGCAAGATGGATGGGCCTGTGGCTGCTGGCCCCTTTGTGGCGGGGGATGAAAGGCAGCAGGCTCTGAGGACAGGCTTCAGGGCTCCCCTGCCCCTCCCCCAGTGACCTCCCGAGCCTCGGTGCTGGGTGGGAGGCGGGGAGGGGAGGAGCTGAGTCCAACCAGGTGTTTCTCCTGGCTGGGCCAGTCACACCTGAGGAAAAAGGGGGACGGGTTGAAGGGCCTTCAGGGGTCTGGGAGGGGCTCCTTGAGTCTTTGAGTCTTTGTAGAAAGTGAATCCTTCATAGGCAAATAAGTTGCCTGAGCCGGACCGACGGGGCCCCAGCAGAGGGGGTTGAGGCTGTTGTTCTAGTGACCGTCAGGGGTCCCCTGGACAGGGCTTCCCACCTGTGTCCTTTGGGCCTGGTACTGCCCTCCTGACCTTTTGGCTTCCTCCTGCCCTGTCCCGCTTGGCGCTGCCAGTCGAGAAACCAGTTCTGTTCCTGCCCTGGATAAGAATCTCTGGGCTGGGCGCTTCCCAGGCCGCGGCAGAAACCTGGCAGGAAGACAGCACCCCCGCCCCCAGCCAGGGGCAGGTCTCCCGAGGCAGGCCCACCCCAGCCAGCTGCAGGTGGCCCCTTCCCACCACCCTTCCCAGGGGCCAGTTCGGCTGTCCCGCAGCCCCGGGGACCCCTCCTTGCTACCTAGGTTTGGTTTCCCCAGCATCGAGGTCAGACTCAAGGCTCTTTATGGAAGGATGGGACCTCGGAGCCCCTCCCCTCCTCTTCGGTCTAGCCTCCTCTTCCTTCCACTTGGCCCTCTAGAGTGCCTTGCCCGTCCCATTTCCACTCCAAGAGCAGAGCTCCTCAGAACACCCTTGTAGGAGGCAGGGTCCCTCCCTGCTTTTACCTTGGGTGTCCCAGAAGCCGGGCTGCTCCTTCTTCCCCACCAACGCCCCCTTCCCGAGCCCCCCCTCCTCCGCCCAGGCTCCCGCAGCTGCTCTCATCAATCGCTCCCCCACGGCAGGGTCAGCCCCTTGCCCAGTCACTGGCACCGAAGGGCGTCGAGTGAGACAGAGTTGACCCCACTTAACCCCAGCCCCGGGTCTCCTCTCGACCCATCATTCATTTCCCGTGACATTCTGGTCCCTTTTTCATCCTGTGGAGCTGCAGCCCCCACTCCTCCAGCGGGAAGGGACTTTAAAAGGTCATCTCCTGGGTTCTTCTCAGATATCTGCTATCCTCTGTCCCTGCCCTGCACCCCAGAAACTTCAGGTTGCTCCTCATTCCTGTCCTGGCCCCCCAAAGTGCTAGCCACCCTCTCCAGCTCCCTTCAGGCACCCAGCTGCTCCCAGGGGCGATGGGGGGACCCAATGGCAGAGACAGAGGACAGGGCAATTCTGGAAGCCACAGGGCAGATCTGGGGGCCTCTGGAGGAGTCTAGACTCGAGCCTCAGCTCCCACCCCCACTGCTTGAGGTGAGCGGGTGTGTCAGGCCAGGCAGGGACTTAAGTTGGTGACTCAAGCCTGACAGCTGCACGGTCCTCGGCAAGGAGCCCTCCCTTCCACCGCCCCAAGGTGGAATCTTAGAAGCTGGGAATTCTAGAACCAGAGAGCAGAGTCCCATAAGGAAGGGACCTCGGGGATCCTGCCTCTCCTTTATGTAAGAGAAAACTAATGGGAGGACCACAAAGGGGTGCGGCCATTTTGGGAGTCACTCAGATGTCAGGGAAATCACTAGTCACAGAGGAGGGGCTGCTTGGGTTCAGTACAAATCAGATTGGTCCCAACGGGTGGCAGTTAGACCCCTCTGCACCCTCTTCCTCTCCACCGAGGGGAGTGGGTTCTTCGGTGCAGAGAGAAATGTCAGTCTTTCCCGCAGCCCACATCCCACCTGTCATCCTGGAGTGGGCAAGCCCCTGCCCCGGTGCTCGGCCTCACTCTTCTCCTTCCTGCTGCAGATGATGAGGCCAGGACAGGTGTGGGACCCTCCAGGCTCAGGTGAGGGGTTATGAGCTAAGGTTTCAAGAGGAACCTGCGAGCAGGGGACCCTGGGCTCAGCCAGAGCTGCGTGGAGCGGAGGAGCCACCTTGCCTGATGAGGGCTGCACCCTGAAGGGGAACCCAGGAGATTCCTCAGCTGCCCAACCAGCCCCTAAGTCCCTCCCAGCCCACCCTACCATGTGCCTGAGTAGAAGGAGACCCAAGACACAGGCACAGATGTCATCTGTTTTCATGTCCACTTGGGGTGCCTACAAAGAAGGACCCAGGTGGCCACACCTGTAATCCCAGCTCTTCGGGAGGCCGAAGCAGGTGGATCATGAGGTCAGGAGCTCAAGACCAGCCTGACCAACATGGTGAAACCCTGTCTCTACTAAAAATACAAAAATTAGCCAGGCGTGGTGGCACGCACCTGTAATCCCAGCTACTTAGGAGGCTGAGGCAGGAGAATCACTTGAACCTGGGAGGCGGAGGTTGCCATGAACTGAGATCACGCCACTGCACTCCAGCCTGAGTGACAGAGCAAGACTCTGTCTCAAAAAAAAAAAAAAAAAAAAAAGAGAAAGAGAAAGAAAGAAGGACCCAGGCCTGTGCCTGGCCTTGGGCAGGCTGGCAGCATCCAGTCCCTTGAGAAACATTTGCTGAGCATTAGCTCTGTGTCAGACACAAGTGAGTGGGACCCATGCACTCTGTGACTCCAGAGCTTTCATTCAGCCTTCCATCCATTGAGGAAGCATCTTCTGAGCTCCTGGCTGCCTAGCACATCCGCTCCCGCACCTCCCCTCAAGTTCTGGAGCCAGGACGGGACCTCCAGAGCAAGCACTGTGAGACAGGTATCAAGAAGAACCCACTCCTGCCACCGCCAGCCTCTGCTGCCCGCAGGCTGCCTGGGTCTCAGCCCCAGCCCCCTTCCTCACAGCTGCAAATAAAGGCTCAATCCTTCAGCGAAAGTTTCCTGCAATTGTCCTGTCATCACAGCCCCTGACGCAGAAACCAACCAAGGAGCTGTGGAAACAGAGGCAGAAAGGTGAGGTCACTCCGTCTGGCACCCAGTCTCAGGGCAAGAACTCAGTCCGAAACCCAGCTGAGTCTCAGAAAGGGAGAGTCCACCCTCCGGCAGCCTTCTTTCACTCACTCCTCCCCAGGGTTTGCCCATATTCCTCTAGGGAAGTCCTTCCTGGAGGCTAACTTAAGTGCCTCCTGCTATAGCTTTAACTTCTCAAGGGGATGAAACCCAGAAGACAGGCTTCTTTTCTCAAGGGGCTCAGGGACTGGGATGGGGAGTGGTGTGGCCGCACAAGTGGAAAAACTTTCTCCATCTCTCTCAGCTTCCTTTCCTTTCTGTTCCCCACACCTCATTCTCTCTCCTTCCTCTCTCTCTCTTTTATCTCCCACTCAACTCTCAGCTGCTGGCTGGGAGCCAGCATTGTTCCTGCCTAGGTCCCCTCTCCCCTCCTCCTTCCCTCTCTGCCCCCGCTCCAGCCAGCCCAGTCCCCCGCCTGCAGAAGCCCCAGCTGGGGGGCAGGGCAGCACGGGAGACCTTTCCTGCCCCATCCTCTGCCTCCTCCTCACTCTGCCCTTCCAGTCCCCACCGATGGCCCCCACCCGGCATAGGAGGCTGGGGAGCTTGGGTTACCCAGGCCCCTGGTTATTTTTAATGCCACCAGCTCAGGAGATAAATATACCTCCCCCTCCCCCAGCTGTCTTGGACGGAGTAACATCCCTTCCCGATTCACTCCCTCTCCTACGGTTCATCCACTGTTCTCAGAGTTGAGTCACCTCAAAGTCGTCTGCTCACATTCTCGCCTAGTCCTTCCCTCCGGACCCTGCACTCGCTGCAGACAGACAGCTTGATCGCCAAGCTCAGAAGCGGGGCGGGGGGAGAGCCTCGGTGCCTTGGCTCCACCTAGTGGCTTCTCGAGACACCGCGCCTAGCGAAGCCGTCTAGTCGCAGCCTCGCCCTGATGCCACTGGGCTGGGGCAGGACGTCAGAACGCCGCCGGGAGGAGGCCTGCACAGAAGTCGCTTCTGCTGGTCGCTCACCTTCCAGGACCAGCCTGGGCTCTTAGGCCCGTCTCCCACCTGGCCAGGTGAGGGGCTGGTGGTCTAGAGCCCCTGCTTCTCCCCCACTGTGATTCCACGCCACTGTTAGATCCCACGATCCAGGGAAGTTCTTGGAATACATTTCCAGGCCCCTGGAAATAGTTCAGGGCAGGAACTCCAGCTCTCCAGAGAGGACAGAGGGGGGACCCCTGGGGTCAGGAGGGACTGCTGTTCATTCCTAGCTCGTGAGAGTTCCCGGGATTCAAGAAGCCACCAAGGCCTCCGGAACAGATCCTGGAATGGATCACCCAGGAGTGGTTGTCTGGTCTGTGCGTGAGCACTGCCAGGAACAGGTGCTCACTACCTCCGGTGACAGTGTGTTCTGGGACAGAGACGAGTATTGTGGCTGGGTCCTTTGTCTGGGTTGAAATTGGTGCCTGTAGCTTCCATCCTTCAGACCTGGTTCTGCCTCCCGGAACCATGTAAGAAAAGTCTGAGCTCTTGTACGCAAGAGCCTTTTAGATATTTAAGATGGCCCCCCTCTAGGTTTTATTTATTTTGAAATAGTTCATATGCTCAATCAATAATCAGATTGCAGACAGTGGCGTGCCTCTCAAGCGCCCACAGCTTCCCAAGCATCAATTCCCTGCTCGCTTCCCTTTTTCTTTTTTTCCCTTTTTCTTTTTTTGTGACAGTCCCGTTCTGTCATCCAGGCTGGAGTGCAGTGGCACGATCTTGGCTTACTGCAACCTCTGCCTCCTGGGTTCAAGCGATTCTCCTGCCTCAGCCTCCGGAGTAGTTGGGGCTACAGACAAAGGCACCTGCCATCATGTCCAGCTAATTTTTGTATTTTTAGTAGAGACAGGGTCTCACCACGTTGGCCAGGCTGGTCTCAAACTCCTGACCTCAAGAGATCCAACCACCTTGACCTCCAAAGTGCCGGGATTACAGGCATGAGCCGCCACACCCAGCCTCTGCTGGCATCTCTTTTTTCCTCCCAAGTGGGAGCCACTGTCCTCTCCATTCTTTTTATTGATATTTGCGTTTTGAAAATATTTTTGCATGCTGGGCATGGCGGCTCATACCTGTAATCCCAGTACATGGGAGGCCAGATGGAGGGCGGATGACTTGAATCCAGGAGCCTGAGACCAGGAGTGGTGAGACCTCATCTCTACTTTTAAAAACATTTTAAGACCAGGCATGGTGGCCTATAATCCCAGCACTTTGGGAGGCCAAGGCAGGCAGATCATGAGGTCAGGAGTTCGAGACCAGCCTGACCAATATGGTGAAACCCCGTCTCTACTAAAAAATATAAAAATTAGCCAGTCGTGGTGGTGCACGGCTGTAGTCCCAACTACTCAGGAGGCTGAGGCAGGAGAATCACTTGAACCTGGGAGGCGGAGGTTGCAGTGAGCTGAGATCGTGCCACTGCACTCCAGCCTGGGTAACAGAGAGAGAATCTCTGAAAAAAAAAAAAATTGAGGGGGCCCCAGTCAGCTTACACCTGTAATCCCAACACTTTGGGAGGCTGAGGCAGGAGAATCATTTGAACCCAGGAAGCGGAGGTTGCAGTGAGCCGAGATCATGCCACTGCACTCCAGCCTGGGCGACAGAGTGAGACTCTGTCTCAAAAGCAAACAACCCACTGATTCAGAGAGTTAGAGTTCGATTCAGCTTGTTGTTTTGTGCCCTTATCCTTCCCCTGTGCGACCTCATCCAGGCTTATAGTCACCCTTTATCCACCCTAACCAGGCGTCATCCTAAATCTCAATCCCAGCACCCACCCCTAGAGCAGCACATCTGGAAACCGCTGTATCTCCCCCATGCCACTATCCCTCCCTTACCCCACGGCCTAACCACATATCTGAGGGTCTTCCCTGACCCCTCCCTCCATCCCCACATCTAACTCATCCTGGAGCACACCCAGCCTAGAAATTCTCATGTCTCTTTCCCCTTTCCACTCCTGGGCTCAGGTCTCATCACCTCCATCCTTGCAAGCAGAAACAGCCTCCTGACTCGGCACCCTGCCCCAACCCTCCAAGATGATCTAAGATGCAAATCTGACCAGGGCACCCTTTGGTTGAGGTTAAAATCCCTCTTGGGGCCGGGCGTGGTGGCTCAAGCCTGTAATCCCAGCACTTTGGGAGGCTGAGGCAGGTAGATCACGAGGTCAAGAGATTGAGACCATCCTGGTCAACATGGTGACACCCCGTCTCTACTAAAAATACAAAAAAATAGCTGGGCATGGTGGCGCGCGCCTGTAATCCCAGCGACTCAGGAGGCTGAGGCAGGAGAATTGCCTGAACCCAGGAGGCAGAGGTTGCGGTGAGCTGAGATCGCGCCATTGCACTCCAGCCTGGGTAACAAGAGCGAAACTCCGTCTCAAAAAAAAAAAAAAAAAAAAAATCCCTCTTGGCTCCTCGCTGCCTAGAGGACAAAGGCCCATACGCCTCCCTTCACCATGCCTGCCACCTCCTCCGGGTTCCCTTGCTCATGCCTGCCTGTCTGCATGGGACACAGTCCCTGGCTTCCAGGCCTGCCCTCCTCTCATGCACCCATAGGCCTCCTTGGGGAAGGGCTCCATATCGGTCATCTTTGATTCCTTTGCAACATTTATTGGGTGCCCAGCATGCAGCTGGTATTCAATAAGTGCTTAATAAATATTGTTTGGCCCGGGTGAGGTGCCTCACATCTGTAATCCTAACACTTTAGGAGGCCCAGGCAGGAGGAGTTTGAGACCAGTCTTTTATACATATATATATATATAGAGAGAGATTTAATAGAGACAGGGTTTCACTATGTTGGCCAGGATGGCCTTGATCTCTTGACCTCATGATCCACCCGCCTCGGCCTCCCAAAGTGCTGGGATTACAGGCGTGAGCCACCGCGCCCGGCCCGAGACCAGTCTTTAGTTAAAAATTTTAATAGAACCAAGGACAGACTTCCCTCGGGGCAGCTCATGGACCCACTAAGCTTGCTCATGGCCATCTCTGGGGATGATGCTGGACTGACTTCGTATCCACCGGCTTTAGTACCACAGAGCCCATCTGTCCTGGGTCCAGAGACCCAATAAGAGGTACAGCCAAGGGCCCCACAAACATCCCGATAACCAGATGCAGTCACCAGGGAAAAAGCAGAGGGGAGAGCCTTATTTCTCTAAGGGCCTTGAATATCGGGTATCTGTTTAGAATCCGGTAAGCACTCACAGCAGATCCTCTAGGCTGTGAATGATGGAGCCTACCATCTCCTGTTTTAGGAAAATCAACACCCACAATTCCCCAGAGTTTGTAGCTGTCTCTATTCCCCATAATTCCTAAAACTCACCAAGAGGGATTCATGAGAGGAGGGTTTTCTTCAGTTTAATGGCTTTCATTGTGATGGTCCTCAAAAAAGGCTTTGTGCAAAGACCTCCCCATCCCGGGTCTATTTGATTATCAGATCAAACTTAGAGGGATGGGTGGTTACTAACTTGCTTTACCAAATAGTTAAACTCAGGCTCACTGATAGAAGTTATGTAATTTGTTCAAGATCATTCAGTTAGAAAATGTAAAAGTCAGACCTCCTGCTTTTTGCATGAGACACAGTTCCAAATGTCTCCCCTCTGGGTGAGGGTGAGAGATTCAGAGAGGAACCCCTAGCTCAATGCCACCCTACTTCTTTAGGGGACACCCCCCCAAGAATCCCAGGGGATCTCAAACATTTAGCATCTCTCTCCTCCCAGACAGAAAGTAAAAGAGGGGAGGAGGCTGGGCGCGGTGGCTCATGCCTGTAATCCCAGCACTATGGGAGGCCAAGGTGGGTGAATCACCTGAGGTCAGGAGTTCAAACCAGCCTGGCCAACAGGATGAGACCCTATCTTTACTAAAAATACAAAAATTAGCAGGGCGTGGTGGCAGGCATCTGTGATCCTAGCTATTTGGGAGGCTGAGGCATGATCGTCACTTGAACCTGGGAGGCGGAGGTTGCAGTGAGCTGAGATCAGGCCACTGCACTCTAGCCTGGGCCACAGAGTGACACTCATCTTAAAAATGAAAATAAAAGAAAGAGAGGAAGAGATTCTAAGCCAGCTCTGCTGGCCGCAACTCTGGGGAGCCCCCAGCCCAAACCAAACAGCAGGATTTACGAGGTAATAAAAGGTTGAAGGCACCTGTGTCAGATCCTGTGCAGACGCTCAGCCTCCTGGCCTGCACTGACTGTCAGTCAATCTCCTGTCACTAACCTCTCCCTGGCTCCCATTCTACATATTGGCGGTGAATTCCAAAGCCCCATTGACCTGGGGACAGGGATAGGGTCTTTGAGAGACTCCTCAAGGGGAGGGGGTATTGGTGGGATGACTTCCTGGTTATTGACCCGGCTGTACCCTCTACCCAGAAAACCCTCTTCGTCCTCTGTGCTGCCGGGCTCTGTCCCCAGCACCTTGGAGGCTAAGTATTGCAGTCATCTTATTTTTTTTTTTTTTTTTTTTTGAGACGGAGTTTCGCTCTTGTTACCCAGGCTGGAGTGCAATGGCGCGATCTCGGCTCACCGCAACCTCCACCTCCTGGGTTCAGGCAATTCTCCTGCCTCAGCCTCCTGAGTAGCTGGGATTACAGGCACGTGCCACTATGCCCAGCTAATTTTTTGTATTTTTTTAGTAGAGACGGGGTTTCACCATGTTGACCAGGATGGTCTCGATCTCTTGACCTCGTGATCCACCCGCTTCGGCCTCCCACAGTGCTGGGATTACAGGCTTGAGCCACCGCGCCCGGCCTGCAGTCATCTTATTATGTTTACCTCCACCACCAGACTATGAGTGCTCATCACTTTTGACCTCACATCACCAAGCTATAAGCATTTCCAGGGCTGGGGCAGAGTCCCTGCAATCTCTTTGGTACTGACCCGTAGTAGGTGCTCAATTAACACTTGAGCTGAACTGGATTTAGCAGCTTGATCAGAAATGCGTTCCCCAAAGATCCCCTCTGTCTCGTCATCCCTGCATCTCCTCCCCAGTCCCACTTCTCCTTCATTGTAAGTCCCCTAAGTCCCACCTGTCCTTTACCTCTCAGCTCAAGGACGTGTCCGGTACAGAAAACCTCCCCTACTACTCACCCTTAGTGAGCTCGCTACTTCATGAATTTTAGTATCCTTAAACGGCTGTTTTGAAGATTAAGTCAGATCATGGAAGTAAAATGTTAGAACAGGACTGGGCACATCATAAAGGCTGGATAAACTTTGGGCTAGTCGTTAGGAAGCAGTCTGATAAACATGGCTTCCATGTTTTCATTTAAATCTTTAGTTAAAACTTTTAATAGTTTTAACTAATGGTGGCCTCTTCCTGCTGCTTCCACTTATATTTGCCGCTAGAGGGCGCCCTCCACCCAAAATTCTCTGGCAGGGCGTGCGGGAGAAGGGGCCCTTCCCCCAAAACAGAACTTCCGAAAGTGGGTGTTTGAACCTCGCAGTTATACAGAAGAATTGCAGGAAAGATGGAGAGAGAAACGTTCTTAAGCCCATGTCAGCACTTCACCTGGTTGCTTCCTTTTCTGATAAAGACTCAGGCAATTGTGTGTGTGTGTGTGTGTGTGTGTGTGTGTGTGTGTGTGTGTGTTCCCCAATATCAGACATATGTTCTTGTTTCTGCAATGCTGTAGCAACGTCTCCAGTATTTCAGGAGGATGAGCATTTGCTACTCAAAAAAAAAAAAAGAAAGAAAGAAAGAAAACAAAAAACTGGTTACATCCATTTTTTCAGCAGCCATGCGATTTCCATCATTGCTCCCATTTTATGGGTGAGGATACTGAGTCTTAGAGGAATTCAGTAAGTGATAGCTCCCTCGGATGTGTTGAGCAACTGAGGCTGCACTCCCTCCCAGGCTGGAACGTCCTGGCACCCCCACCCCCACAGGCTCAGTTCTGTGTATTATCTGCCTTTTTCCGGGATTGTGACCTTTCTTCACCGCCTCCTTCTCCAGAAAGCCACCACCATCAGATCCGATTCTCCACGGCACGGCTTCTTTTTTGGTTCCACTCTCCAGCATCCCGGGGAAGCAGGGACAGAGACTGCTGCCATTCTCTGACCTCTAAGGGGTTAAGGCCTGGGTCCCGCCCCTCTTCCCGCCCGCCTGGCGGGAGTATGAATAGCCTCGCTCCCACTCCCGACTCTCAGTCGCTCAGGCTACTCCCACCCCGCCCCGCCCCGTCATTGTCCCCGTCGGTCTCTTTTCTCTTCCGTCCGAAAAGCTCTACGAGCCTCTCCCTTCTCCTGGTGCCCCGCGTCTGTCCATCCTCAGTGGGTCAGACGAGCAGGATGGAGGGCTGCATGGGGGAGGAGTCTTTTCAGATGTGGGAGCTCAATCGGCGCCTTGAGGCCTACCTGGCCCGGGTCAAGGCTCTAGAGGAGCAGAATGAGCTGCTCAGCGCAGAGCTCGGGGGGCTCCGGGCACAATCCGGGGACACCTCCTGGCGGTCGCGTGCCGACGACGAGCTGGCGGCCCTGCGGGCCCTCGTTGACCAGCGCTGGCGGGAGAAGCACGCGGCCGAGGTGGCTCGCGACAACCTGGCTGAAGAGCTGGAGGGCGTGGCCGGCCGTTGCCAGCAGCTGCGGCTGGCCCGGGAGCAGACGGCGGAGGAGGTAGCCCGCAACCGGCGCGCCGTCGAGGCGGAGAAATGCGCTCAGGCCTGGCTGAGCAGCCAGGCTGCAGAGCTGGAGCGCGAGCTAGAGGCTCTGCGCTTGGCGCACGAGGAGGAGCGGGTCGGCCTGAACGCGCAGGCTGCCTGTACCCCCCGCTGCCCCGCGCCGCCCCGCGGGCCCTCCGCGCCGGCCCTGGAGGTGGAGGAGCTGGCAAGGCGACTGGGCGAGGCGTGGCGCGGGGCAGTGCGCGGCTACCAGGAGCGCGTGGCGCACATGGAGACGTCGCTGGGCCAGGCCCGCGAGCGGCTGGGCCGGGCGGTGCAGGGTGCCCGCGAGGGCCGCTTGGAGCTGCAGCAGCTCCAGGCTGAGCGCGGAGGCCTCCAGGAGCGCAGGGCAGCGCTGGAACAGAGGTTGGAGAGCCGCTGGCAGGAGCGGCTGCGGGCCACTGAAAAGTTCCAGGTGAGGAGGTTGAAGATCTGGGTGAGACCCTGCTTCAGAAAGTCC
Organism: Sapajus apella; assembly: GCF_009761245.1. Taxonomy (NCBI): domain Eukaryota; kingdom Metazoa; phylum Chordata; class Mammalia; order Primates; family Cebidae; genus Sapajus; species Sapajus apella. The sequence continues at coordinate 1,050,194 of NW_022437059.1, read as the reverse complement.
CTCATGAAGCTCAGAGACCTTCTGGGAAGGGAGCGGGGCTAGGTGGCTGCTGATTCAGGAGCCACTTCTCAGAAACCTGGTGCCACAAGTCCTAGACTTTTCCAGCCCGTCCAGTGTAGGGTGCGAATGGTGGGGCTCCGGCGCCTCTCAAAGCACATCCGGGGGAGGGCAGCCAGGCCCAAGACCCGCTGCAGCAGCCCCCCTACTCTCTGGATGGCGTCATCTGGCTGTGATGACTACCGGGGCTCTGGGCCCTTCCCCAGGCTCTGCTATCACTGAGAGACCCCACACTGTCGCCTCTGCGCTGAGTCTGGTGGCCTGGCCACCCAGAATCTTCAGGTTCCTCACAGCCCTCCTCCCGCTGAGGGGAAGAATGAGGGGCCGGGAATGGGCTACCAGCCCCCTCCCCTGTCATGCTTCCCGGCTTCCTGGAGCACATTCCAGAGGCCCAGGACAGCTGCTCCTTCTCACAGGGCACAGATGTGACCAGCAGCTGAGAAAACAGCCTCTTGCCTGGGCCACACGGAGGTGCTACGGCCACCGCCCCATCCCTCCTCTGAGAGGAGAGAGAATCCAGAACCTGTGGGAAGGGGTGGGGTGGGGGGTTGGAGCCTGCTGTGAGGAGCAGGAGACAGCCTGGGAGATGGGACCAATGGGGGACCGGGGCTGTTTGCCTTCCAGTCCTGCAGGCTCCAGGCCTCTTGATTAATCGTTTTTCCTTCTGCTTTCGCTTTTTTTCCCCTCTTCTCCTCTCCGCAACCCATCTCCTCTCCTCCCTCACCTCTCCTTCCTGTGGGAGCTGTGTTCTGAGCAACATGTGCTACCATTTAATCAGCATCCTCAGAGGAGGAGCAGGGCGTGGGAGAGGGCCCAGAGGGCTGACAGGGGCCCCGGGTTCATCTTGGCTGATGCAGAGGGGGCTGTCTGGGCAGGGAGTGGGGTAGGGGAGGTGGGGGTCTGCTGCTGGGAGTCAGCCGGGGAGCAGGAGATGCAGCCCCACAGCGACAGCGTGCAGGGTGCAGAGTGGTTCACAGAAGGGACCCCAGCCCTTCCACTGACTGCCTCTCGCTTGCCCCGCAGCTGGCTGTGGAGGCCCTGGAGCAGGAGAAACAGGGCTTGCAGAGCCAGATCGCCCAGGTCCTGGAAGGTCGGCAGCAGCTGGCGCACCTCAAGATGTCCCTCAGCCTGGAGGTGGCCACGTACAGGTACGAGGTGGGCCCGTCCACCCTGGCGCACAGAGGCGCACACACACGCTGCGGGAGACCGTGTGACTGAAGGGCACCAGAGGTGTTGGTGATGGCAGCTGTGCTGCCACTGGATTCTGTGACTAAGCTGGTCACTGCCACACCGGGACATGTCCTGCCTGAACTCATCTGTCCCCCATAGGTTGGAAACCTGAGAAATGCCCTGTGCCCAGGAAATCCCCCCAGGATAGATGATATTGCTGAGTGGGACAGCCTCTGGAGAGGCTACATCCAGACCCTTCCCCCGAGGGGCAAAGCTCCAACTCTGTGTGCATGCCCACACCCAGGGGGTCGCGTCCTTTGGCAGCCACAGAAAGTAGCCATTGCAGGCCTGGGGTGGCTGCACTGACTTGCCACCTGACCTGGGCCTCAGCCTTGTCTGCGGCTGAGGGCTGAGCTGGGGACTTCCAAGGCCTCTTCTAACCTGGATGTCATGGGGCCTTGCTCCTCTGATTCTCCTAGTGCCCTTGGCCTTGCCCAGCCTTTTGTTGTCCGCATTTCCTGTTGTCCTGGAGAAGGCAGAGACCAAGGAGGGGCGGCTTCTCACTGGCTGTGTGGCCTCAGCCTGTGGCCACAGCCCGCGGTGTCTTCTGGGAAACTGGGCCTGTGGGTTGAGGGGCCATGGATGGAGCCCGAGGAAGGGGCTCTGTGGCTGGTGAAGAGCCGCATGAGGTCCAGGAAGGGAGGGGAGGCAATGCCCGGAGGAGGAAGGTCAGCGAGGCTCTGGGGAGGATGTGGAGGAGAGGCCCTCCACCGCCAGGGAGAAGCCCAGAAGGAAGGCCGCAGCCCTGGGAAGGACGGAGGCGAGGCTACCGGGAGGGCGACCAGACTCAGAGATCATGGAGCAAGGCAGGGAGGAGTAGCTGCTCAGTCTACGTTGTTGAATTGATGGGTGCCCGCTCCCCTCATTGGTTAAAGGGGCGCTGAGGCAGTGGCTTGGACACAAGCACCCCCATGCCCCGAGGAGCTTGGGATCCAGAGTGCGTAGAGATCCCAAGATGAGGGCCCTGACCCCACTGAAACCACCCAGGGGAAGGGTCTGGTGGGCCCCGAGGAATTTAACCGCTGGTTTTTGAGGCATGAAAAGGATTTGGAGAGGGGGAGCTGAATTCATTTGCCTTTGTCTGTCGCTAGCCCTGGGGGCCACCGGGGAAGGAGGAGGGAGCCCATCCCATGGGAACGGCCTGAGAAATCCCCCTTCCCCAGAATCCTCCCGTTCTCAGCCCCTCCAGATGGTGGCAAGGACAATGGCAGCAATTAGCATGAGAATCAGTCCCCTACACGGAGGATGAGGTCATTGGCCTGGGGTGGGGGGAGGAGACTCGCCTGAGCCTTGTGTGGGTGTGTGTAGGGCAGAGCCCGACTGTGTGGGAATCTGCTTCTAGTCTGTGAGCTCTGCTGTGTGTCCCAAATATCGTGTGACTCTGTATGACCAAGCGTGTGATGTCTGTGGGTATGTGACTGTGATTTCACCCGGAGCGTGGCTTTTGCGAGATAGTGTCAAATGAAGAGGAAGCCTGCAGGGCCAGGATGGCGCAAGCTCAGCCTGAGTTGTCCCCAGCTGGCTTGCTGCCTGCAGGCCTGGGGACACAGGGCTGACCCCACTTTCCCTCCTTCATCTCCAGGACCCTCCTGGAGGCTGAGAACTCCCGGCTGCAAACACCTGGTGGTTGCTCCAAGACTTCCCTCAGCTTCCAGGGTAAGAGGAGGGGCCGAGTTTACCCTGCTTTGCTCTACTCCAGACCTGTCTTTCCCGAGAGGCACGAATCTAAATCTCAAGTCCATGGTCTCAGTGTGAGCGAGCATACTCTCAGCCCAGCCGTGGGCACCAGGGGCAGGCACATGGGCACTCTTGCCAGTGCTGGCTGCTCTGTGGCTCCCCTCACTGCCAGTGATATACTGATGCTGTTTCTTCCCCCTCTGCCTTTCCAGACCCCAAGCTGGAGCTGCAATTCCCTGGGACCCCAGAGGGCCGGCGTCTTGGATCTTTGCTCCCAGTCCTGAGCCCGACTTCCCTCCCCTCACCCTTGCCTACTACCCTTGAGACACCTGTGCCAGCCTTTCTTAAGAACCGAGAACTCCTCCAGGCCCGTACCCCTGCCTTGGCCAGCACCCCCATCCCACCCACACCTCAGGCACCCTCTCCTGCCACAGATGCAGAGATCAGAGCCCAGGATGCTCCTGTCTCTCTGCTCCAGGCACAGGGTGGGAGGCAACGGGCTCCAGAGCCCCTGCAGGCTGAAGCCAAGGTGGCCATTCCTGCCAGCGTCCTGCCTGGCGCGCAGGAGCCTGGGGGCAAGCAGCAAGAGGCCGGCACAGGCCAGTCCCCAGAGGACCATGCCTCCTTGGCTCCAACCCTCAGCCCCGACCACTCCAGTTTAGAGGCTAAGGATGGAGAAGCCACTGGGTCTAGAGTGTTCAGCATATGCCAAGAGGAAGGTGAAGGGCAAATCTGGGGGTTGGGAGAGAAAGAAACAGCCATAGAGGGCAAAGTGGTAAGCACCTTACAGCAGGAAATATGTGAAGAAGAGGATATGGACAGGAAGGAAATCCAGGACTCCCAGGTTCCTTTGGAAAAAGAAACCCTGACTTCTCTGGGAGAGGAGATTCAAGAGTCACTGAAGACTCTGGAAAACCAGAGCCACGAGACTCTAGAGAGGGAGAATCAGGAGTCTCCGAGGGCTTTAGAAGACTTAGAAACGCTAAAAAGTCTAGAAAAGGAAACTAAAGAGCCATTAAAGCATGTGGAGGTAGTGAGACCTCTAGAAAAAGAGGCTGTAGGCCTGCTTAAGCCTACAGGAAAAGAGGACACACAGATATCGCAATCCCTGCCAAAGGAGAATCAAGAACTAATGAAATCTCTTGAAGGTAATCTAGAGACATTTTTATCTCCAGGAAAGGAAAACCAAGAATTAGTAAGTTCTCTTCAAGAGAACTTAGAGTCATTGACAGCTCTAGAAAAGGAGAATCAAGAGCCACTGAGATCTCCAGCAGTTGAGGACGAGGAGGCACTGAGACCTCTGACGAAGGAGAATCAGGAACTCCTGAGGTCTCTTGAAGATGAGAACCAAGAAGCCCTTAGACCCCCAGAAAAAGAGAACCAGGAGCCACCGAAGACTCTAGAAGAAGAGGACGAGAGTATTGTGAGACCTCTAGAAACAGAGAATCACGAATCAGTGAGGTCTTTAGAAGAAGAGGACCAAGAGGCATTAAGGATTCTTGAAAAGGAGACTCAACAGCCACAGAAGTCCCTAGGGGAAGAGGATCAGATGACATTAAGACCTCCAGAAAAAGGGGATCCAGAACCACTGCAGTCTCTTGAAAAAGACCAGGAGATAGCTACACCTCTTGAAAACGAGAATCAAGAGTTATTAAAGTCACTCAAAGAAGAGAGTGTAGAGGCAGTGAAATCTGTAGAAATAGAGCTCCTAGAATCACTGAAGTCTGCAGAAGAGAACCTGGAAACATTGAAATCTCCAGAAACTCAAGTGCCACTGTGGTCTCTAGAAGAAATAAACCATGGGACAATGACACCTCCAGAAAAGGAAATTCAAGAACCACTGGGGCCTGTGGAAGTGAACCAAGAGACATTGAGACTCCCAGAAGAGGAGAATCAAGAATGCTTGAGATCTCTGGGAGCATGGAACATGGAGAATTTGAGATCTCCAGAGGAAGTAGACAAGGAAAGTCCAAGCAGTTTGGCAGAGGAAGAGAACCTGGGGAAGGGAGAGAACCAAGAGTCACTAAGGTCTTTGGAGGAAGAGGGACAGGAGCTGCCGCAGTCTGCAGATGCGCAGAGCAGGGAAGATACCGTGGGGAAAGACCCAGAGCTGGCTCAGGAAAGCCCCCCAGGGATGGCTGGAGTGGAAAATGAGGACGAGGCAGAGCAGAACCTGAGGGAGCAGGATGGCTTTGCTGGGAAGGAGGAGGTGGTAGCGCAGGGAGAGCTGAATGCCACAGGGGAGGCCTGGGTCCCAGGCGAGGGACACCCAGGGAGCCCTGAGCCCAAAGAGCATAGGAGAGGAGCTGAGGGAGCCAGTGGAAAGGGAGGGGCTGAGGGTCTCCAGGACCCAGAAGGGCAGTCACAACAGGTGGGGACCCCAGGCCTGCAGGCTCCCCAGGAACTGCCAGAGGCGATAGAGCCCTTGGTGGAAGATGAGGATGTGGCCCTGAGGGGTGACCAAGCCTCCCCAGAGGTCATGTTGGGGTCAGAGCCTGCCATGGGTGAGCCTGCCATGGGTGAGTCTGCTGCGGGAACTGAGGAAGTCCCGGGACAGGAGGTGGGAGGGCTGGAGGACCCAGGCCATCTGACCAGGGAAGAGGTGATGGAACCACCCCTGGAAGAGGAGAGTTTGAAGGCAAAGAGGGTTCAGGACTTGGAAGGGCCTAGAAAGGACGTAGGGGAGGCAGATGCTCTGGGGGCGGAGTTCTCTGAGCTGCCCGGGAAGAGTGGAGACCCTCTGGAGCCTCCCAAGGGCTGGGAGGAGCTGGAGGCTGAAGCCCCCCTGGGAGCAGAGGAGGCGTTCCCTGCTGAGACCCTGGGCCACAATCGAAGCGATGCCCCTCCACCTCGGCCCCTGGGGTCAGAAGAAGTTGAGGAGGATGCATCCCCAGTGCTGGCACCCCCCAGCCCAATGTACACCCCAATCCTGGAAGATGCCCCTGGGTCCCAGCCTCAGGCTGAGGGGAGCCAGGAGGCTAGCTGGGAGCTGGAGGGCAGGGCTGAAGCCCTGGGGAAAGTAGAGAGTGAGCATGAGGAGTTGGCTTCTGGGGAGATCCCTGAGGGCCTCCAGGAGGAGGAGGAGGAGAGCAGAGAAGAGAGCGAGGAAGATGAGCTGGGGGAAACCCTTCCTGACTCCACTCCCCTGGGCCTCTACCTCAGGTCCCCCACCTCCCCCAAGTGGGACCCCGCTGGAGAGCAGAGCCCACCCCCTCAAGGGGAGACCGGAAAGGAGGGCTGGGATCCTGCTGTCCTGGCTTCCCAGGGCCTTGAGGCCCCACCCTCGGGAGAGGAGGATGGGGAAGAGGGGGAAGAGGAGCGTGGCCATGACTCTGACCTGTCAGAGGAATTTGAGGACCTGGGGACTGAGGCTTCTCTTCTTCCTGGGGTCCCTGGGGAGGTGGCAGAGCCTCTGGGTCAGGTGCCCCAGCTGCTACTGGAGCCTGCAGCGTGGGATCGGGATGGGGAGTCCGATGGGTTTGCAGATGAGGAAGAAAGTGGGGAGGAGGGAGAGGAGGAGTTGGAGGAGGGGAGGGAGCCAGGGGCTGGGCGCTGGGGGCCAGGGTCCTCTGTTGGCAGCCTCCAGGCCCTGAGTAGCTCCCAGAGAGGGGACTTCATGGAGTCTGATTCTGTGGGTGTCAGTGTCCCCTGGGATGATGGTTTGAGGGGTGCAGTGGCTGCTGCCCCCATGACTGCCCTGGAAACTGAGTCCCAGGAGAGCGCTGAGGCTTCTGGCTCAGAGGAAGAATCTGACCCTGTTTCCTTGGAGAGGGAGGACAAAGACCCTGGCCCTCTGGAAATTCCCAGTTGGGTGGAGGACGCAGACCCAGGGGCAGACACCGTTACTGTTAATGGCCAGGGTCCCGGCTTGGAGAAGTCACAGCATGTGAATGGGGGAGTGATGAATGGGCTGGAGCAGTCTGAGGAAGTGGGGCAGGGGACGCTGCTGGTCCCTGAGGGTGACCGAGGGAGCCCCTTTCAGGAGGAGGAGGCGAGTGCCCTGAAGACGCCTTGGGCAGGGGCTCCTGTTCACCTGGGCTCGGGTCCGTTCCTGAAGTTCACTCAGAGGGAAGGAGATAGAGAGTCCTGGTCCTCAGGGGAGGACTAGGGGCATTGGGGGCTTAGGGGCGGGGGAGGGGAGGATGTCCCAAGCCTGCTCCCTGCTCAGGGGCAGCACTCTTAACTTATGATCTCTTGACCTGTGGATTCCCGCTGAGAGGCCTGGCCAGCTAAGGTGAAAAGGGGTGTGGGAAAGGAGCCTACTCCAAGGATGGAGGCTGTAGGGACAACCTCCGCCCCGCAAAGGAGACCCCCCACCTGCACCATCGCATAGGCTAAGTCAGCTGAACCCCGACAGTACTAGGCCCCCTTCCCTCCACACCCCATCAGCTGGAAAAGGTCTGGGACCCAGAGGCCCCTCCAAAGGGAGGGCGATGTGCTGGCCTTTGTGCCCAAGCTCACCAGCCCTGCGCCATCTCACTACAGTAGCAACATCCTCCCGGGCCGTCTGGCCTGTGGCTAATGGAGGTGAGGGCACTCCCATGTCCTGACCCCCCAACCCCCATCCCTGCCACGTCGTGGTCCTGCCTGGCTCGCTCCTGCCTGAATAAAGTAATGCCTCTGCCTTCAAAATCTGCGCTCTTCCTTTCCCCATTCAGGGCCAGGAGAGGGTCCTCAGGTTTGCACAGGAGCAGAGACAGGGTTGGGGGAGACTGGGGGGGAGGAAGGAGGAGATCCTGGTGCTGGGGAGGGGCTGCCTCCTGAGGAGAGGAGGACCCTGGAGGAGGCCTCCTGGGGGGAAAGAAGGCAGACAGACTGGAGCTGCAGCCAGCAGTACTGGGGCCTGGGGAGGGCTGGGGGCTGCTGCTTGGCTGGGGGAGGCCAGTCCAGGTGACCTCAGCGCCTGCAGAAGCCTGGGCCATCATCATCTCTGCCCACAGCACTGATTACAGGGATTAGGTCTTCGGGCCACCCCCAGCCATGTATGTCCCCCCCATTAGTCCCCTGGTGCCGCCAGCGTAATAAGCCCCCTTGTCTCTAAACCCAAACAAGCTGTCTAGCCTGTGATGTCTGTCAGCCTGGCTGGGTGGGCGCAGGGTGAGGGGAGAGGCAGGCCTGCTTCGCCCCGGTCCTCTCTGAGCCTCAGACTCTGCCACACAATGAGAGAGGCTGGGCCAGGTGACCTGGGGGCCTCCCAGGGCCTGGGAGAGCAGAAGGGAGGCTGAGGACAGTGTAGCTGTTCAGTAGGACTTCCCTCACCCCTGTAGCAGGGGGGAAGAAGGGAAAGTGGGCTTGGGGGGCTGAACTGTCAGGGTGGTGGCTGATGATAGCGCTGTGCCAAAGTAGCCCGAGGGTCCTCCAGCCACAGCGGCTCCTCCCAGCCCTACTTCCCGGGAGCTCTCTGTGTCCCTGGGTAGGACAGGGAGGGGACCAGGGGTTCCTGAATGAGGTGGGGCCTGCAGGCCTTGAAGTCAGGATACCCAAATAGAAGCCACTCCCCGGTTCAGCTCCACGGGAAAGGAAGATCTGGCGACACCTCTAAATATCGCAGGAGGGGGTGGGGTAGGGGCTGCCAAACAAATGTTCTGCATTTGGAGCCGATCCCAGGCCTGGGAGCAGGCTCTTCCTCCCTTTGGGCTCAAGGCTGAGGGCTGGGGAAAGATGAGAAGATGAAGTCCCAGCCCCTCTGACTCCTATTCCTGTCCTCCTGCCAGGGAGGGGTGGGTAGGGGCCTCCCTGACAGGCCCTCACTCTCTGCTTCTCTGCCCATGTCTCTGCCCGTCTCCATCTAGCACCTCTGTCTTGGGCACTCAGGCTCCATTTCACACCTCCTATGCCCCAGCCCTCAGGGGCCGGGATCCGTCTCTCCGCATCCCGCCCTCCTGGCAGCCCAAGCCTCCGCTCTCTCCTTCCTGTACCCACTGCTAACAAGGCCCTATCTGATCCTGCCAGGCTGCTAGGCCTGGGGCCAGTGCACTGGCAACCAGGCAAGGAAGACCCACTCCCTGCCGCCCCAATGGGACAGAGGTGCCCTGTGCTTGCTCTCCCCAGGCCCTCGGGCACCTCCGCTTGGGCAAGGGCCCAGGACAGGGACCTAGCCAAGCAGTCCTTCCTTGTGCCCAGTGCCCACCCTACGCCCCACAGAGGGCCCCTGGTCCCCTACAGTGTTACGAAACTGGCTGTTGGTGTCAATAATCTCAAACAGGATAGAAGCGAGGACGTCCCTAAGGGGATATATCATGGGAGGCATATTCTCTTTGGAGGTGACAGTCTGTCAATGCAGCAAAAGGAACAGGGGTTGCACAGTAACAGGGACATTCCTGGTGGTAAGAACAGGAGTGGTCATCATTTGTCAACAACTGTTTACTGAGTATCTACTACATGCCATGAACTATGCAGGCACTGGGGAGCCACAGATAAAGAACAATGTGCTTCCTCACTCAGGCAGCTTTACCTACCAGTTGAACAAGGGCTTCTGAGTGGAAATCCTATCTGAAAACAGAGATGTGCCCTAGGTTATGGGAGCAGAGTGCAGGAGACCTTACCTGACGGGGGCTGGCAGGGTACGGGAGCGGGGAGACAGGGAAGGGTGTCCTGAGAAGCTGAAGGACGAGCAGGAGTGGCCAATGGGGGAGGAGGGGGAGGAAAAGGGTTCTATTCAGAGGGAACAGCATATGCAAAGTTCAGAGGCAGGAAGAGAGCCTGGGCAACTGAGAAAGAGGGAAGGCTCGTGTGCTGAACGGCGGAGGAGGGAAGAGAAAGCTCACGATGAGAAGGAAGAGTCAGGATTCAGGGGCAGAAGTCTCATCAGATAGCCAGGAAATGCAGACTTCTTCGTATTTGGAGGCAATGAATGAATTCTGAAGTGAGAGCTTCTACAGGATTTTAAGCAGAGGTGACCTGACGAGGTTTGCATCTCTTCCTCCGGGTAAAGGAGGAGGAGACAGTCTCATTCTGTTGCCCAGGCTAGAATACAGTGACGCAATCTCAGCTACTGTAACCTCTGCCTCCCAGGTTCAGGCGATTCTCCTGCCTCAGCCTCCTAAGTAGCTGAGATTACAGGTACTTGCAGCCACCCCAAACTAATTTTTGTATTCTTTGTTCATTTGTTTTTTAAGACAGAGTCTCGCTCTGTCACCCAGGCTGGAGTGCAGTGACGCCATCTCACTGCAACCTCCACCTCCCAGGTTCAAGCAATTCTCCTGCCTCAGCTTCCCGAGTAGCTGGGATTACAGGCACCCGCCACCATGCCTGAATAATGTTTGTGTTTTTGGTAGAGACAGGGTTTCACCGTTTTGGCCAGGTTGGTCTCAAACTCCTGACCTCAGGTGATCCACCCACCTCAGGCTCTCAAAGTGCTGGGCTTACAGGCATGAGCCACTGTATCCGGCCTTATTTTTGTATTTTTAGTAGAGGTGGGGTTTCACCATTTTGGCCAGGCTGGTCTCGAACTCCTGACCTCAGGTGATCTGCCCACCTCAGCCTCCCAGAGTGCTGGGATTACAGGCGTGAGGCACCGCGCCTGGCCCAGGTTTGCATTTCAAGTCAAACTCTGGCTGCTGCGTGAGAACAGGTTGGTGTGGGCAGGTGGGCTTCTGAGGCTGCTGCCTGCCTTAGTGCCGGCAGGAGATAGTGGCGGTAGAGAGGAGACCCTGAGGAAAGGGACTCTCAGGATTTAGTAATCCACAGTAGGGGAGGGAGCAGGATATGCTGGCAGAGGGTCCCAGGTTTTCGGCCTGGGCAGCTGGGAGATGTAGGACTATTTTCTGAGCTGCAGAGTCCAGCAGGAAATTGTGACCTCTAGGAGGGGTGGGTGGACATGTGGAGCTGACGCGCAGGAGAGAGGGCCAGGTTGGAAGCAAAAATTAGGGGGTCTGGCCTAGAGATCCCCCAGAGAGAGCATGGGATGAAGACAGCCCTGGACAGAGCTCCAGAGATGCTCCTGACGGAGAGGAGATGCCTGGGAAGGAGCTGGAAAAGGAGGCCAGGGTAGCAGCAGAACCAGGGGACCGCAGGGCCTCAGAACATGCTGTTAGCACGGGAACTTCTGGGACAGCAAGACCTTTGTCGGGGTCATCGCCCAGAGCCTAGTTCAGTGCCTGGGAGCCCAGGGGGTGCTGAATAAACATGTATTAAATAAATGAATGACCAGGCAGACAACGGGACACACTTCTGAGCGTCCCAGAGGAGGGAGCACAGAGGGACGGTATCCCCCCGCCCCCACCCCTCCAATTAGTGCGAGGCAAGTGGGAGGTTATTCTGGGGCCTCCTCTGGGTAAATATAGCTTCTGGACGGGGTGGGGGCCGGGCGGGGGGCCGGAGGTGGCTTCCTCAGTTTGTTTGGGGCACTTCCTTATAAGGCTGTGCAGGCTGAGGCGCCTGGAGGGTGAGGTCAGGGGCTGAGCTCTCCGTTCAACCCAGACTGATGCTGTCCCGTCCTGCTGCTGCTGCTGCTGCCGCCACCGCCACTGCCACCAGAGTCTCAGAGGAAATCAAAGGCCTAGGAACTGGGCTGCGGCCAAGGGAGGGCAGAGTGTGGCCTCTTAAAGGGCTCCTTTGGCCTTCGTGTCTGTGTGACAGCCCAGCCCTGGAGTGCGGAGAGTGTTTTCCAGGGCCCTCTTGGAAGGAGATGCTGGACACCCCATCCCCTGTGGGGCCTTGCTGGGTCTGGATCATCCCATGGCGCCACACAGCTAGGACATCCGGCGGTCTAATCTCGATCCCTGCCACTGCAGGGTTGGGGCCTCTTTCTCCTGTCTCTTGAGATCAAAGAATCAGAATTCATTTATTGCCTTGGAAGAAAGGCCCTGGTCTTCCATTCCCCCCCCGCACCCCCCTTCTTCTCAGCCCCTCCCTGGGGAACCAGCTGCTGCCACTTGACCCTGTGGTGTCACAGCTGCTGTCAGCAATGCCATCCTCATGAAGCAGGGAGAGAGGAATGTGATTTAATTTCAGCTGGAATGTGTCCTCTGAGGCTGCCCATGGAAGGGAGAGGGAATGGAAACCAAGCCCACCTAAGCCTGGGAAACCCGAGACGACTCTGGGCTTGGGGACAGTCTCCTGGGTCCCAGCTGGACCCCCAGCCCCACCCACAGGGGAGGGCTAAGTTCCAGGATGGGGTCCTGCAGCAGGGCAGAGGGAAGTTAGACTTGAGGGTCTTCCTGGGAAGTGGGAAAAGGGACTGTTTCTGGAATGCAGCTCAAGTGCCTGAAGAAAGGACCCAGGCAGTCTGCTCCCGCATCTACAGGCCGACCATAGAAAGACTAGGATGAGAATCTCAAGAAGCTGAACCAGGGGAGGGGCTTCTTGGCTCAGAAGCAGGGGGAGGGACAGAAAGAATGGCCTCAGGTGGGGCCCCACGGAGGAAAACGTGGCCTTCTCTCTTTCCTATCTCATGGCACTGGGGTCCCCCATCTACCTCTCTGCTGCCTTCTGCCCCAGGGAGCCCTCTTTCCCCTCTCCTTCCTCTTTCTTTCTTTTCTTCTTCTTCTTTTTTTTTTTTTTTTTTTTTTGGAGACAGAGTTTTGCTCTTGTTATCCAGGCTGGGGTGCAATGCCATATTGGCTCACCGCAACCTCCGCCTCCTGGGTTCAGGCAATTCTCCTGCCTCAGCCTCCTGAGTAGCTGGGATTACAGGCACGCGCCACCATGCCCAGCTAATTTTTTGTATTTTTAGTAGAGACGGGGTTTCACCATGTTGACCAGGATGGTCTCGATCTCTTGACCTCGTGATCCACCCGCCTCGGCCTCCCAAAGTGCTGGAATTACAGGCTTGAGCCACCGCGCCCAGCCTCTTCTTCTTTTTTTTTTTAACGGCACCTCGCTCTTTCACCAGACTGGAGTGCAGTGGCACGATTTTGGCTCACTGCAACCTCCGCCTCCCAGGTTCAAGTGATTCTCCTGCCTCAGCCTCCTGAGTAGCTAGAACTACAGGTGTGCGCCGCCATGCCCAGCTAATTTTTGTATTTTTAGTAGAGATGGGGTTTCACCATCTTGGCCAGGATGGTCTCGATCTCTTGACCTCATAATCCACCTGCCTCAGCCTCCCAAAGTTGTGTGAGCCACCATGCCCGGCCTTCTCCTTTTTTTTTTTTTTAGGGATGGAGATCTCGTTCTGTCACCCAGGCTGGAGTGCAGTGGCACTATCTTAGCTCACGGCAGCCTTGTACTCCTTGGCTCATGACAGCGATCCTCCCTCTTCAACCTCTCAAGGTGCTGGGACTGTAGGCGCAAGCCACCAGGCATGGCTGATTTTTGTATTTTTAGTAGAGACGGGCTGTTGCTATGTTGCCTAGGCTGGTCTCGAACTCCTGGGCTCAAGTGATCCACCCACTCTGGCTTCCCAAATACTGAGATTACAGGCATGAGCCACTGTGTCTGGCTGGCCCCCCGGTCTTTCTAACAGCATTCCCACACCCAGATCAGGCATGTCTCTTCTCCCACATTTCAGGTGTAGAGGGCCTGCCTCCTACTCCCCAAAGCCTTCCCCAAGCCCAGCTGTTCCAGGGGCTCCAGTGTGGATGTCCCTCCTGTTCTTGATGCTCTGGCCCCAACGGGATGGATCCTAAGTCCCAGAGACCCCGGCCCAAGAGCCCTCTTCCTTCCCTAACCCTCTCTTCTAATCAGTCTCCCCTCCCCACAGTCCTGTTCACTCTCCCCACCCCCATGACTCAGCTGTGGCTCCAGAAATAAACCGAGGCAGGTGCCAGGAGGCCTCTATCGAGGAACCCCCCCCAACAGCTGCAGTCTCAGCTGCTTGCAAGTGCCAGGCCCCCAGAGCCGCAGGAAGGATGCCTGGGAGACTTGACGATGGGGGAATGCTCGGTGGGGAAAATGCTCCCTGGCTCTGGCCCCATCCTGGGTCTTCAGGACTCCACCCTCTTCACTAAGGAGAGATATTTGCCACTCAGGGACCCAACCCTCTTTCCCTGTCTCCCCCCTTTTCACCTGTCCTCTGTCTTCTACCTACCTTCCTCCCTCCTCCCTGGCCCCTTCCCAATCTCTGAGTCCTTTGGTCTTTCCAGGATTTCTTCCTTTCACTTGCCAGGAAATTATGTCAGAACTTCAGTTCACCTCGATGGGGAAAGTGAGACACAGAGTGATGTCCCTTGCCAATGATACCAGGAGTTCCTAGATGCTACCTGGGGTCTATAGAACATGGGCCAGGCCACGTGAGGTGGCTGACGCCTGTAATTTCAGCATTTTGAGAGGCTGAGGTGGGAAGATCACTTGAGCCCAGTAGTTGGAGACCAGCCTGGGCAACATGGGGAAATCCTGTTCCTACAAAATCAAAAACAAAAATTTGCCTGCATGGTGGCATGTGCCTTGTAGTCCCAGCTACTCAGGAGGCCGAGGCACGAGAATCGCTTGAGCCTGGGAGGCGGAGGTTGCAGTGAGTCAAGATCAGATCTCTGCACTACAATCTGGGCCACAAAGTAAGAACCTGTCTCAAAAAAAAAAGAAACAAAAGAAACCATGGGCCAGGGGACTGTGGGCTAGCTCCCTTAAATACTCCAGCCCTGTGGTCACCAACCTCCCCTGTTAGCAAGCTCTCTAAATACTCAGGAAGAGGCATCCGGGAATAAACACAGAAGCCACAAGACCCACCCCCTCAGACAATAAACTAGTCTAGAGTCTCTCAGTGGGGGCAGTTTCCTCACATTCTTCCTTTTCTCCTGCTTTCTTTTTTCTTTTTTTGAGACGGAGTTTCACTCATGTTACCCAAGCTGGAGTGCAATGGTGCGATCTCGGCTCACCGCAACCTCCGCCTCCTGGGTTCAGGCAATTCTCCTGCCTCAGCCTCCTGAGTAGCTGGGATTACAGGCACGCACCACCATGCCCAGTTAATTTTTTGTATTTTTTTTAGTAGAGACGGGGTTTCACCATGCTGACCAGGATGGTCTCGATCTCTTGACCTCGTGATCCACCCGCCTCAGCCTCCCAAAGTGCTGGGATTACAGGCTTGAGCCACCGCGCCCGGCCCTGTTTTCTTTTTTCTCCTCTTTTTTGTGACCCCTTCCTCATGCTCTGCCCCTGCCTCTTTCAGTTCTCCCTTTCCAGGAGGAAGTCGGCTGCTCTGCAGCATGCAGACTGGAAGTCAGATCTCAGGAAGGACCTCCAGTCTGTGGAATGACAGAACTCTTGCACAGCTGGGAGAGACAGCACCTGGGCCCTCACCCCAGGCAGAGATCTGCCTGCAGCCCCCAGGGAAAGTCCACCCACCCACGGGAGTCTGATGGGCTGAGCATTTTTGGAAGTCTTTGGGAGCTGCTGTGTCACAGCATGCAGCCTGAACAATGGGGCCCTTTCTCTCCCTGTGCAGGAGACAGGCCCACAGACAGGGCCTCACGGCTGGGACAAAGGCCCCAGTGAGGTCAGGACCGTGCTGTGGGAGTTGGGGGTGTGGGGGAGGAATGGGGAGGTAGGTGTGTGGTAGAGCAGCCTGGAAGGAAGGAAGCTAGAGAGCCTGGCCGATGACTTGGGGGTCTCTGGAAGGCCGTCTCACCAGGCTCCCAGGCCCCTCAGCAATGCTCAAGCCCTAGATCTCACCCAGGCTGGGCCTCTTCTCTCCATACACATTCTGATCTCTTTCATTCCCAGGAAACTGAAAACTCTGCGAAGGGACCCCTGCTTAGACATGGGGGAAGGAGGCTGAGAGCTTAGCCACACGTCCAGGGGTTTGGCAGGGGAAGGCACATCATTCGATTGGTGCTGTGCCCTGGAAGCTGAGGCGGACCCAGGTGTGGCCCCTAATCCATATCCCCAGAGATGGGGCTGACACTCTATGAGGGGCCAATTCCTCCTGCCCAAGACCAGGATAGAACACACACACACACACACACACACACACACACACACACACACACGCATGCACGCACAGACTGGGCCAGAGATTGGACTCTGTGCAGGGTGCTGAGTCACCCGTGGACCAGCTCCACCTTCCCCAGGAAGCCCAACAAAGCCAGGAGAGGGCTTCCGTTTCCGGCCCTGCCAGAGCAGCCCAGCAGGTGTCAGGGACAGGGCAGGATTCCAGCTTCAGCCTCTGTCTACCTCTGGAGCTCTCCTGATCAGAGAAGATGATGGAGCCCTCCTGCCGCTGTTGGGGAGAGTTGGTGAGAATGCCTTGATGGGAAACCAAAGCCCCTTCCAGCTCACCACCATGGGCTCTGAGGAATCCAATATACCATCTAACTCCACCTCAGGGAACCTCCCTTAAGAACCCAAGGACAGACACTGCCCTTCCCCAGCCTTTTCCTCTTCAGGCCCTACTTTCAAAGGCCCACCTTGATCTTCGTCCACTTACAGTTCCAGTTAAATGCCCTGAGAGCCCTAAAAATGCATTGACTGGACAATCGCAGGGTAATATAGGATAAAGTGAGGGTCTACTCTGGCCCCAGAATCATCCTTTTTCCTATAGCTCCTTAAGAAACAAAAGCCCCTGCTCCCTAGCCACACCGGGCTGAGTGGTGTGGGGGGCAGACGGTGGGGCAGGTGAGGCCTGGGTGAGGGAGGAATGTGGTGGCGGGTGGGTGTGGGAGGTCACACTGCTGTATCAGAGACCAGCTGGTTTCGGGTTTAGAAATAGGGTGGGGAAGGCACAGGAGGTGGGCAGGGGTGGCTTGGGAGAGCCCTGGCTCCCATCCACACAGAGCTGCATTAAACCTCCGTCTGTCTGTCTTGCCCGCTATCTCTGGGTCTGCTCTTATCACTCCCAGCCTTTGCTCCGCTGGACCCGTCTCCCTGTCTGTGGGCTTTACTGGCTTCAGAGAAGGAAAAAGTATTGGCCACGTGGGCGATGTGCTGTAACTGAGTGGGCACACGCAGGAGTGTGTACACATGACAGTGTGCGCGTGTGTGCCTATGTCTGCGTGTGCCTGAGGATCTGCAGCATCGATTCATCCTCATCATGAGACAGACCGCATCCTGACACGCACTTCTCCAGCGGTTGTGTGCTCGGGGAGAAGAACACACACACACACAGCACGCGCGCGCTCGGTCACTCTCTCTCCAGTTCTCAGAGAGTGACCTCACCCCTTCAACCTCCGCTGACTCACAGCCCCCAGGGCCAGCGCAGCCTGGCCGGAAGTCTAACCCCGCGCCAGCCAACCACCCTCCCTTCCCCTCCCGCCTCCTCAGTACGCAGGCCCGCGGCGCCCCCTGGCGGGACCCTGGGGCTCCTCGCACCCCTCCGCCCGTCTCCACCGGCGCACGCGCACAAGGCACTCTCAGAGCGCTGTGCTGGGTCCGCGGCGCCCTCTGCTGGCCGCTGCCTGTGAGGCCCCCGGGTGGTCCCTCGGAGCCCAGTCCACCGCAGGGCTGGGAACCTCCCCCTGGCCTTTAGCTTGTTTCCCTGTTTCTTGCATCTCTGCCTCCTATGCTGGACGGAAGCCTTCCTGCGGCCTCACCCCTAGACATGCTGCCGTGCCAGGGGAGCTCTCCCTTCACCCGCACTCTCACACCCCCTGAGGGGTCCCTCTGGAAGCTCAGAACTGGAGCGCCAAGGCACCAACCTCTGCCTCCCCTCTGGGACCCCCGCCCTTCTCCTCCCCAGGCAGAACTCACTGGCGTCCGCTTGGCTCTTAGGCACTCAGGGTACTCCATCCCTTTGCAAACATGCTGCATCGCTCCGGCTGTCCCCCAGCCCCCGTGCGATCCTCCATTCCTTACGTACTTACTGGCAGCTGTCTGTCTACCGCTGACATCTTGGGGACGTCTCTGACCTTCGGAAGCGAATACACACCGAAGCTCTATGTACACTACGAGGCCCTGCCCACCCACACCTCTCTCTCTCTCACAGACACGCACACAGAAGCATCCAACTTGCTTGGGCTCAAATGCAGTTTTATTTCCTGCTGGTCTGACAGACACTCCATCCTGCAGGCCCATTCCCTTGGAAAACCCAGAATGAGTAGACATAGTGCTCCCGAGAGGAATGGAGGGGAAAGGATGGCTGCCAGGGAGAAGGCAGTGGAGGCACTTAGGGACTTTCCCCGGCCCTGAGGGGAAGAGCTGGTGCCCAGGGGAGGGGGAGGGGGCCTGGGCTGGGCTGGAGCCTCCCAGGTATTTCCCAGAAGCCCCTTCAGGCACTGTCACCTGCACTTCGACGCCACCCTTCGTCCTGTTGTTATTTCCTGTGGTGGCAGGAGCACAGGGTATCGGGAGGGTTTGGGTGACAGGCCGGTACTGTGGCCGGCAGGGCGCAAGGCTTAGCCCGCTAGGGACCTGGGGTAGGGCTGGAAGGTGGGGTCAGCAGCGCCTTCCAGCGTCCCAGTAGCCTCCCCTGACGTCCTTCTGGGGCCTTCTCTGGGTGCAGAGCTCGGGACTGGGGAAGACACACACGCTCACTCTCCACCCTGGCTCCTCCTCCTCCTCTCCTTAGAGCCTGCCCTCTGGTATTCGCGCTCAGCCCGTAAGGGCCCAGAATGCGGCTGCATGTTATCAGACATCAGCCCTGAAGACCCCCAGAGCCTCCAGCCCACCTCTTTCCCTTTGCCTCAGAGAGGAGCAGTGGCTGTTCCAAGGTCACATTGCCAGTGACAGGCAGGGCTGAGCCTGGAGTCCAGGGCTACCGTTGGTTACCGTCCCCCATCCCCACCTGCCTCCTCCTGGCACTCACAGGCCTTCGGGGCACGCAGGAGATCTGGGGGGTCCACCAACGACCGTCCTCATTGCAGCGGATCAGCGGCGTATTGCGCTGGGCTAGTCCTTCTAGGCACTGGTAGCGTAGCACCGTGTCCACCTCGTAGCGCAGCCGCGGGCGGCCAAACACTCGAGCCAGGGGCAGCTCTGGTGGGGGCCCACAGGACACTGCGAAGGGACACAGTTAGGAACTGGGAGCCTGGCTCTGTGGGTGGCGGTTCCCAGAATCTTCATGGGGAAGAGAAAAATGGGCCACCACATGACGAAAAAAGATCCGGGATTCCAAGTGGACCCACATAACTCGTTAGCTCTCCCATGGTCTGGAACACGTTCTGGCTCCGCTGTGTAGCTTTGCACTCTCTGTCTACAGGAATCAGTCCCCCTGCTCCCCTAGCCCACCCCTCCACTTCCTTGCTGGGACCCTCCTTTGCCCGCCCTCACCCAGCCCCATCTTGCAGGTGTAGGACAGGTGGTAGTTGCAGGGCACATCACTCCATTGTCCCTGATCATGCCACACCATGACCACGCAGTTCTCTCCAGACAGGAAGTAGCTGTCAGGCTGCCCAGGGTTCCAGTTCTCATAGAGCTGGGGGGACGGAGGAGGTAGTGAGGAGCTCCTACCCCAGGAGCTCTGGGAGAGGGCCTAGAGGATCTGGGGAGGAGGACGGGTGTGGGAGGGCCCAGGGTCAAGGGACAGGGTCAGGAGGGTGCTTGCAGCAGGCTCCCTGGAAGGCGTCTCAGCCGGGGCTGCAGAAGCGGAGGCCTGCGGCACAGAAGGGCGGGAATCTCAGGGCCCCAGAACCCTAGGCTAGGGCTGAGGAGTAAGGGACCTCCCGGCGAAGGGTAAAGGAGAGGGCAGGGACTTTAGGGGAGGGAGAATGGGAGGCAGAAGGGAACAGAGAGGGACACAAGGAAGGGAGGAGAGCCCAGGGGGACCAGGGTAGGGGCACGAGAAAGGGAAGGAAGCCAGAAAAAGAAGGGGACAGGATCAGGAGGGGTGGGGGTGGCAGGGGGCAGAAGCGCTTAGAGGAAGCGAGCTGGACGGCAGGGTCGACCGGGGCCTCTCACCAGGGGGACGCCATCCGACCACAAGAAGTCGCCTTCGATGGTCCTGTCGTTGAGCCCGATCCACTGGTACTCCCGGTACCGATCTAGGGAGGCGGAGGCGTGCAGTGAGCGCCGCCGCCAGCAGATGGCGGCCGTTCCCCGCTCCCTGGCGGTCTGCGGCTACGGCCGGGGAAACCCTTCCCGGCCATCCAGAACCGCCCCTCCCGGGTTCTTCTCCCTCCCTCCAGCCTCTGCGCAAGGGCCAGATGGAACGCAGGAGAATGGGGGTGGGAGAATAAGGAAGATATCGACCCAGGCTAGAAAAGGGGCGCTCTGGAAAAAGAGTGAAAACTTTCAACAAGATTGGAGTTGGGGGAGGCGGACGGAGGGAGGAGAGCCGGGAGGTTGGAGGGGCTGGAGGCGGCCCCCTGCGCGGCGGCCCGGCCCACACACGCGCACTCCACGGCGAGGCCACTGCCTTCGCGTAGGGTGGGAAGGAGGAAGAGAGAAAGAGAAAGGGAGTGAACGAATGGGTGACGGAATGCAAGCTGGAGAAAACCAAGGGAACAGTGCATGGGTTAATGAGGAAAGCGGTTAGGCGAGTGAGAGAGTGAGAGCGGATGGCGGGGGCCCCTCCCTTCCTGTCCCCCGGCCCACTGTTGATGAAGTCCTGTTCCTCGGGCGTGCTGATGCTGGCCAGATGCGCGCCGTACATCCGGCACTGGGTCTCTGCGTCCTCCCAGCTCCTTCTTGTGGAAAAGTGCTTGTAGCAGGCGCCCTGGAAGGCGTCCCAGCCCGGGCTGCAGAAGTGGAGGCCTGTGGCACAGGAGGGCGGGCATCTCAGGGCCCCAGAACCCAGGGCGGGCAGGTATCCTGGAAGGGACTGGGCTCCTTCCACTACCGCAGGCCGAGAGGGGCGGGACTAAAGGGGCAAGAGGCGACGCCAAGGAGCTAGTGGAGAATGAGGGGGCTAGCAGGAGCCTGGAGGGGCTCTTGGGCAGGGGCCTTTTCTAAGAGACAGGGACCGGGGTGGGGGATGGAGTTACGGCCTGGGTCTCCATGCTAAAGAGCAGTGCTCTTCTCTCCAGGAGAATGGAGCCTGTCATGTATTGACCGCCAATTAAATGCCAGGAGTATGCTTTGCACTGGCGTCAAACGGACCCCCTATGAGAGGCATTTTGGTTTCACTTAGATAAGAAAATTGAGGGTAGCGCTCAGGGAAGTTGTGCAACTTGCCTAAAGCAGGGACTCATTAATGACAAGGCCAAAACCAGTGTCCTCCCTCCCCCCTCCTAGAGGTAGCATGTTATGGCAGGGTCCAGGCTTCAAACCTGCACCCCTCCATCCCTCAACACTCACCAACATCGCACAGGTCCCCCCCATAGCCAGGCAGACATATGCAGTGGACCTTTCCCTCCACCTCCAAGCATGTCCCACCATTGTGGCAGGGGCTGGGGACACAGTCACCTAAGAGGGGAAAGAAGTGAGGCGGGGGGAGCAAGGCAGCCCGACGCTGCAGCCTGAGACCTCCAGGAGAGGGTGCAGAGGGTCCCCCAGCCTTGACCTTTCTGTCCTGGAAGCTGTAACAGCACCCTAAAAGCTCCCCTAGAGCCTGCCTCTGGTCACAATCCAGCCTTGAGTTCTGGGTTTCTTTCCTCTCCCTGCTCCCCACTCCAGCATCGGCCCCGCCTTGTGCAGGCCATTGTTATGGTCAAATGTGAGCCCAGCCCAAAAGAGGCTGGGGAGAAGTGGTCAGGAGGGCCCACGGGACCCAGGCCCTGGATGGAGAAATATGCTGGGCACAGAACGTTACAGATCTAAACTCTTATCTTGCTCCTGGCTCTTCTGTGTGACATTGGGCAGGTCATTTTTCTTCTCTAGGCTTGGAGTTTAGTCCCTCATCCCCTTGTCTTTGTGCCAGGTCCCAGCACAGTTCTGTATAGTGTAAGTAGGATAAATGGAAGTGAAGGAGGGGACAGGAGGATTACCATAGCAACAGTGGAGTGTGGTCTCCCTTGACTGCTCCTGAGACCTGATATTGGTGTGGTCCACATGAATACTAACTGTTCGTCCACTGGGCAGTCAGTCAGCCTTACAGTGGTCAGTGGAGATCCAGCCCACTTTCCTCACTCTATGCCCTGCCCCTTCTCCCCTGGCCGCAGCTCCCATTGTCCTGCAGTGCCGACTGGCCTCACACATGCAGCTCTCTCTCAACATCACTCAACCTCTCGCCTCCCCTTCTTATATCCACAGACTCTTCCCATTACAGGCTCCCTCTCTCAACTCCACTTTGGGCCTTCTGCAGGTTCTCCAACCTAGAATCCAGCTCACCCGCTCCTTCTGTCTCCCTCTCCTCCAGGCAGCCCTCTTAGACTAACACACTACCCTGAGGGTCTGCAATCTGTTGTCTGGATCTAGCTGCATCTGGGTAGGCCGGCCATCTGCTTTACTGGATTTTTTCTCTCTGGATCCTGGTGTAGGAGGTGGCTGTCCTTAGAGTGTGCCTGGGTGCTAGAGGAGCTGTCAGTTTCCAATCTTTTCTGGTTCAGATGACTCAGGGGAAGCTGGCTCCACAGACCAACTATGAAGGTCAAGGCCCTCAGCCATGGGAGATAAAAACCACCCCAGGGCGGGACCCTTCAGACTTTACCATCCACCTCTAGCAGCCATGGCCAAGGCCCATAATGCTTCATGCTGGCCTGGCCACAGATCCCCCTGCCTGGTGGAAATCAGAGTGGGGGTGGAGAGAGAAGCTGGAGTCGATTCAAAGAATTTTGCTGGGTTGACCTAGCTGTTTTGGGTAAAAATGAAACCGCTTTTCCAGCACCACTCCTCCTGTCATCTTCCCTCCTGCCAATAATTTCTTCCCAGCTGGTAGTGCTGCCCATCTCCCAACCCCAGAGGAAGAGGTATTTCATTTAACCCATTAAGCACCAGGCCCCACAGAGGGGAGAATCCTGAACTCCCCTCCCATTCCTCATACTTTCCTGCCCCTCCTGTTGTCCTTTCTGCTCCTTCCCACTCAACCCGCCAACCCTGGGGGACAGAGGCTCTTAAACTTGGTCTTTGGTCCCCTACCCAGGCCATGGGTCCCTCCCCCTAGCTGTGGGCTGCAGAACCTGAACCCAGTGCAAGCAGAGTTGTTTGAAGGAACTCTTCTTCTTGTCATCCTTCCGCTCCCTTTTTAGGGATACCTACTACCCTACGCAACCAAGAAGTTTTTCCTTTCTTCCCGTTGAAACAGCAATCAAGACTTCTCACTTACCCTCCAGATGGGGGAACTAAGACACTGTAGATACCTCCAATTGTGCTCCTTTTTCCACCAAGCCCCCTCCCTATCTGCCATAGGGCTGAACTCCAAGGCCAGTTGCACAGGGAGCTGACAGTTGACATGGGTAAGCCTGGGTGTGACGCGGGATGTGATCCATCTAAGACAGGGGTCCTAGGGCTAAGGGAATCCCAGCCTTCTCCAGGGACCTCCACTGGGAATCTTAGCCTTCCTGAGTAGGGAGGGCTTCTCTCAGACCCCAGAACCTGACTCCTTCTTTCACACTCTCCATCACTTGCTCCTCGATCTGTGTCTTCTCCAGCATTAGGTACTTTGAGACCCCTTGGGTTTAGGGAGAGTGAAACCATTCCTTCTAGGGAGTAAGGAATGGTGATTAGTGCAGGAGTTAGAGTTAGTGGAGAAAAGGGAAGCTATGGGTAGTGGGATGAGAGTTAGATATCACCCCCTGCTGAGATGCAGGGCTGGGGCTGGGGGTGAGGGCACCTGAATGCCAGGGAACTGCTTCTATGCTGAGACTATCAGTTACTATGACTCTTGGCACCACCAAGATGGATCAGAAGTGAACATAAATGCACAACACATGCACCCCAGGCTGAGTGGGTTCCTCCCCATCAGGAGTGAAGGACTACAACTCCCAGCACTGCCTCAGACTATGGATGATGACTTCTCTGGGGGTAATGTGTACAGCCAAATTTTGGGATCTCAGTAGCTAGGAAGAAAAGTGTAGACAAGCCTAAGAAGGAGAGGCTGGGGGAATAATGAGGGGCTGTTATACTGCTGGGACAGACAAGGGGAGAAGCCGAAGATGAAAAAGGAAGAGAGGCCAAGACACACACAGAGAGAGGGAGAGACAGAGCCAGAGAAGAAGCGTCCAAGTGCTCTCCATGACACAGACCCATGGAATGAGAGGGGTGGACATCAGGAGATGGAGACAGAGGGTACCAGAGCTTGGTTACAAAGCGGTTTAATAGAGATTTATTTCCAAGGCTTGTTTTCCATGAAACAGTCAAAAAATACTTCACAGAAGTAGTTGCTTAAGGCTCTGTGGGGGTACGGGCTCTCCTGGACCCCAGAGGTTGAGGGATGGGAAGGGACTCCCAGGCTCCTCTGAGATCAATGGGAGGCAGCTAAAGGGGATGGCACACAAGAGGGGGACGGGAGTAGTGGGAAATGGGCTGAGCCCTGAAGGCTGCAATAGGTGATGAGGGCCTCTGGAGAGGCCTGAGGATGCTCTGTGGGGCTGGTGAGATGTAAGCCACAGGTGGAGGGCCTGACAGCGGGGAAGGGTCACAGATGGTCAGTGGAGGGGCTGGGGTCACAGGGTGAAGACTTGGAGAGCTGGGATGGAAGTTGCAGGTGAGTATCTGAGATTGGAGACCCATAGGTAGAGGTGGGTAAGAGAATGGAGGCAAAGGACAGGAGAGTTTGGGATGATGGTGGGTTAAAGGACTACAGGTCAGGTGACCCAGAGCTGCAGTGGGAGGAAAAGAAGTAGGACAAAGAGGGCAGTTGAGCCTCGGACAGAATTACCTGATGCGGGGACCACGGCCACTCCACCTCGGCTGGCGCTGTCAGTGGGCAGCACTGGCTGGGCCTGCACTGAGGTCCCTGCTGGGGCAGTTCTTCCAGAATTATCTTCAGAGGGGGCCTCCAGCTCCCTGGCACCCTCAGGGGCCCGTGTGGCTGGAAGCAGGGAAGGGGCATCCTCGGAGCTCCCCGTCTCCTCGCTCTCTCCTCGAGGTACCCCAGATAGATCAGGACCACCAGTTTCCTCCCCCACCTCTCTTGCCCCAACCAGAGTGGAAGGTGATGGGGAGGCTAGGTTCCCCTCCCTGGGAGTGGGCAGAGTCTCAGTAGGTGGTCCATGGACCCTTGGAGGCCTGGGAGCTTCTGACTCTCCATCAGGAAGTGGTGATGCATCAGGATGCAGAACTGCCTTTGCTGGCGCCTGGGAGAGTGACTCCTCCTGGTCTGCTGGCTCAGTGGGGAGAGAGGTCTCAGGGCCTGGGCTGCTGAGCTCGCTGGGCCATGCCCGCAGGGCCTCATCCTCCACCTCCTCCTCTTCTTCCTCTTCCTCTTTCCCTTCTTCATCCTCATATTTCTCTTCTTCTTCCAATGCCTTGCCTTCCTCTTCTGAGAACCCCGTGGGCGGTACCACGGATTGCGTTTCAAATTCTAGGCAAAGCACAAACGGTTCAGCACCAGGGACAGCGCCCACACCGGAAGGAAAGAAAAAAGGGGAAGGGGAGGGTGGGCCCTGGGGAATAGGGAAGAGTCCGCCCTGAGGAGAGGTGGTCCTTGCTCCGCACTGGAAGAACGTGACCCCAGCTACGTTAAGGCAGCACTTGAGAAGGCTGTGTGAGCCGCCATTAGCCCCAGAGAACATGGTCATTGCATCTCTGTCTCCTACGTCTCCTACTCTGTCAAAACTAGTCTCTTTTGGGCGGGTGAGGTGGAAGAGGGACCAAAGAAGGGAGGTCCCTCCTTTCCAGGGGGCAGCTCCTTAGTGCAAGCATCTCTAGTTCCATAGAGTTGCAGGTAGAATTTGCTGGAAAAGCGAAGGTTGGGAGAGAGACAAGAAAGCTGCCCTGCACCCCTGAGCTGCTGAGAAAGTACAGGGTATATAGTCATGCCATCCAGGACCCCAGCATCAACCTGGGCTTTCCTCTTCTGCCCCCAACTTCTTTCAGATCAAGACGTCCTCAGGATAAGGGGTTCAAGTTACCTAGGAGCGTCCTAGGGGCCTCTGCCGGGTCTTCTGGAGTGGAGCTTCCACCTCCTCCGTCCTCCATGATGGGGATGGAGTAGATGGCCCCACGGGACTCGCTCTCCATGGCTTCCTGAGGCAGCTGCAGTTCCTCCAGGGTCTCTGTCACTGTGACGATGGCCTCTAGTCCATCAGAGGCCGAGTCGGAGGCTGGGTTGGCGGCCTCAGGAATGGCAGAAGGCTGGGCTGAGTCTGTGGCAGGAGGAAAGTGCTGATGCGAGGCTGAATAGGTAGCTCTGCCCTTCCGGGTCGCAGCCTGCACCATGGAATTCTCTCAATTCTCTCACATCTTCCCTGTGGAGCACCCAGTGGGGCCCAGGGAGCATCCCAGAACTTTGTCACTCATTTCTCAAGCATTCATCAGGTGCCTACTGTGTGTCATGCCAAGTATTCTCCTGGACACTGAGGATACAGTGTAGAACAAAACAGCAAACCTCCTACCCTTAAGGGAAATTATATTCTGAATACAGATGACAAACAAACATATATTATACTGTTCAAGGTAAAGAATACTTGAGCAGAGTTAGAAGATAGAGTGATGGGAAGTATTACTTTGGAGTGGTCAGGAAAGGCTCAGGTGTGAGATATTCCCAAGGGGCAGGGGCTGGAGCCAGCAGGATGGATGAAACAGCTTTAGTGCCTTGGGATCTTGGGCTTGGAACAAGGTGTGAGGGGGTCCCATGCATTCCCAAATTCTTTTTTTTAGACAAGAGTCTCATTCTGTCACCCAGGCTGGAGTGCAGTGGCATGTTCCCAGCTCACTGCAACCTCCGTCTCCTGGGTTCACGTGATTCTCCCATCTTAGCCTCCCAAGTAGCTGGGACTATAGGCATGCGCCACCATGATCAGCTAATTTTTGTATTTTTAGTAGAGACAGGGTTTTGCCATGTTTGCCAGGTTGATCTCGAACTCCTGGCCTCAAGTGGTGCACCCACCTTGGCCTCCCAAAGTGCTGGGATTATAGGAGTGAGCCACTGCACCCAGCCTCCAAAATTCTTGAAATAGAAGGGGGGAGGCTTCCATCTCCTCAGGATAGCTGGAGGGCAGAGTGCAGGAATAACTTCAGGCACCACGTGAGGATCTCAGTCATGGGGCAAGTAGGCAAGGGAAGGGGCCACCGCCTTCTGGGATCTACTTCCTTCAAATAACCAGAGGTTTAGAATGGTTTACTTGTCCTCTGGGAAAGGGAGCCAAGAGCAGAAAACCAGTGAAGTGAAGGTGGAATTGGGCTAAGAAAAGCCCTGAGGGCCGACTGTGCTCAGCCAGGCAAGACAGGACAGTGCATCCCTGCCTTCATCACCTGCTCCAGTGAGCCTTACTCCACACCAGACCTTGTACCCTTGCTGCCTCTGTCCTCCACCAACTGTAGTCCCAACTGGAGTCATATTCCCCCTCCCCGTGCCCCTCTTCATGATCCAGTCCATTTCTTTCCAAAACAGTGCTTGGCTTGGCACATAATCATAACCAGCGCATAGAAGTTTTAGCTGTTATTATTGTTATTATTACTAGCCCGGTTCCAGGAGGCCTTTTCAGATGGATCCATCTTCCTATGGACATTTACTTCCCCACCCTTCCCCAGCCCCCAGCCAAAGATGTCCACGGATCTGTCCCAATGGAAGTAATGCTTTTCTCTCAGTCACTCCTCATCCTGGGAGTGAGGCATCTTGTCTTCCCTTGGCTAGGGTTTCCGTGGCAAAAGCTGTGTCTTCCCCTTTTAAACCAAATGCTCCTTGAGGGTAAAGGATGTATCTTCTCATTTCTGCTTCTAGCTCTTGTAGCAGTATTGCACGCTTACAATCGGGGAAGGACCCAGACACCCCATGGCAATGCCTCTCTGATTGTCAGTCACCCTTGGCCTGGGCCTTTTCCCTCTAAGGGTCCCAGGAACTACCTCCCCTCTAGCTTCCAACATAAGATATGGGCAGTTTTGAGTGCAGTGGCTCACACCTATAAATCCTAGCACTTCAGGAGGCCCAGGTATGCAGATCGCTTGAGCTCAGGAGTTCAAGACCAGCCTGGGCATGTGGCAAAACCCCATCTCTACAAAAATTACAAAAATTAGCCAGATATGGTGGCATGAGCCTGTGGTCCCACCTACTCTGGAGGCTGACATGGAAGGATCCCCTGAGCCCAGGGAGGTTGAGGCTACAGTGAACCATGATCACACCACTGCACTCCAGCCTGGGTGACAGAGCGAGACCCCATCTCAAAAAACCCAAAAACAAACCACAAGATGTGGGCAGAAAACTATCTCTATTCCCAAATGTACTTAAGATCCTGCTCCCTTTAGGGGGAATTGCGTCCATCACCAGTATTTGCTAGTTAAAGATCTGACACCTTCTTTAAGCTGTAGGTTCTGGAAATCCTCCAGAGGGCTCCTGAGGGCATTTGGTTCTTGACTGGAACAACCTGAGCAGATTACTCATTGGATTCAGAGAATGTTGGTCATCTCTGCTCTGCCAATAAGCTGACAGGAAATGGGCGCTCTTTTCAGCAGCCCAGCTGAAACAAGCAAGGCATGGACACTGGTGGGAAGGCAGATAAGGAGAGGCCAAAAGGTGACCATTCCTCGGGCCAAGACAGACACCACACCAGGGCGCATGCCCGGAATTAGACCCCTCGATGACAAGCTGGACTTCACCCAAGACCCCTTCAGGCAAATGGCAAAGCCCTGAGCTACACTGATGAGACCGGGGTAGGTCTTTTAGAGCTCAGCTCTGCCTTTCTGAGACTGGTCTCAGCTTCTGCAGGGAGGTGGGCTCACCTCGGAAGCAGTAGACGTTGAAGCGGCTGTGCTTGTTGGGGAAGCCAGTCTGGTTTGGGAAGAGGAAAAGAGTCTTGACACCTGGCAAGCCCCCACCACAACGCTGGCTGGGTGTGACGATGGGGTAGCGCACACTGCCGTCAGCCAGCCACCCTGGGCTGCAGCGGTCCAGGCCACCATCCCAGGCTGCATACAGCTGGCCCGTGGTGGCAATCTCTGCACCCCGTTCCTGGCAGTACGCCCGTGCTTCCTCCAATGTCAGCTTTTCTGGAGGGTCCCCCAGGAACAGTTCTCCTGGATGGAGAAGAGAAGGCTGGGTTACCAGGCAGCTGGTAGCTCCTTCCACTCTGGGCTCCCATAGGAACCCTGGGCAAGCTTCTCCAGTTCCCTCATCTGTGGCAGGGAGTCAACTACTCTACTTCATAGGATCAAAGTCTCAATAGAACCTCAAGATGGATATTAGAGCTCAAAGGAATGGGGCCCAAACTATTCATTCTGCAGAGTCATGCACAGAGTCCACCCAGCAGGTGACAGATGAGCTCAACTCGGTATCCTGCTGCCTGGCTGAGACTTTGGTCTTGAGCTTGCTCTGTGACAGTGTTTGCAGAGAGGGACACCAATTGTCTCCTTCCTCCTGCTTGCTCCCTTAAACTTGGGAGGGGTAGTAAGGTCCTGCAGAGGCCTCAGGAGGACCTATGGGCACTACAGGGGTGGGAGATTGTCCCCTGGAAATCTCTCGCTCCCACTCACCATTCAGGTCTTTAGCATAACAGTAGACATCATAGAGGTCATCTGGATCCACCACACCGTAGTTCCGGACCCCGGGGAAGCCATCCATGTCTCCATAACAGGCCTCTCGTGGGGTCTGGATGGGATACCTGGGGAGGACGGACAGAATCACTTAGTACGGATGCTTTCACCAGGGAGCCAGCCCATACTGACTCTCCTGAGTCCCACTGCCCCCTCAGTGCAGCCACTTGCGGACAGCTGGCCATCCTCCCAGCTCTACGGGGACGCACATGCTCGGGGTCCTCTCCTTCCCTCCTCAGACCTGTCTCATCCCCCAGAGGCAGAGAGCCCTGTACGCCCAGCCTGATGCAGCAGGCAGCACCTGGCAGAAGGGGGGCCGTGGCCACCTCAGGGGCAAATAGAAGCCCCAGTCCACATCCCCAGTCCACAGCCCCAGCCCACAGCCCCAGTCCACAGCCCCAGTCCACAGCCCCAGCCCACAGCCCCAGTCCACAGCCCCAGCCCACCTGACGGTCTGATCCGACAGCCAGCCAGCATCGCATTGCTCATAGCCTCCAAGGTAGGCGGCATAGAGCTGCTCCGGGGTGGCAATGCGGGCTCCGATGCGGGCACAGGCCTCCTGGGCCCCAACAAAGGAGAAAGCGTAGCGGGCAGAGCCCTCTCGGTAGAGAAAGACGACCCCTGTGGGGCAGAGAGGACCCCTCAGCCAGGTGACCACCCAGCACACTGGCCTCTCCTCACCCTCCTTGTCACTCCTCTGTACACAGGGGTAAAGTTCAATTGTGCTCATTCTACAGCATGAGGGACTCAAGTTAGACTGTGGGCAGAATTTCCTCCACCTGAAGAAAGGAGGCAACAAAGGCATGTGCCTACCTCCTCACTCTTCCAACCCAGGCTGCGCCTTCCAGCTACCTTTGCTTCCCCCTTACACTGTGGGCTCCCCAAGAGCAGGAGACCTCCCTTCCCTGGCTTCCTCCCTCCGGGAACCTCCCTGCCCTCTCACCTTTGACCTTGACCTCCACAGCGTCGCTGCTGTCATCGATGCCGTGCTGGACCTCGCAGCGGTAGATGCCTGAGTCGTTGGGGCGCAGCTCGCTCAGCGCCAGGGAGACATCGGTGAGCGACGCGGGGTACGCAGGTAGTGCCACGCGGAATAGGTAGGCCTCGTTCACCTTGACGCGCACTCCCCGCGCCACCAGCACCTCTGCCTCCCGGCCCCCGGACAGGAAGGTCCACTTGACCCGCGGAGAGCCCAGCACCGCCCGGCGGCTTGACGGCGGCCGCAGGTAGTGGACGTGGCATGGGATGATGAGGGCGCCGCCGAGCACGCCCTGCAGTGGCGCGTCGCCGGAGATGCGCACTCGGAAGGCGCGGTCCTCTGTGAACGGGTGCAGCCGGCTGGAACTTCCCGCTGTGGACCCTCGGACTCCCACCCGGTGGCCTCCAAGCCCCGCTCCAGGATCCCTTCTTCCGCCCCAGGATTCCCTGCTCCCCCTAGGACCAGGGGCCAGGGTCCTGCAGCCCTATCTCTGGGTCCTCCAGGCCCACCCCCACGGTCTCCAGACCCCTCCCCCAAAGTCTCCCAGTCAGTGCTGCCCCAGGATTCCTTATCCTGCTCTCAGAGTCTTCCACTTCCCCTCCAAAATTCCTAGACCACAGCCAAGGGTCCTCTGACCTCACCCTCTGGGTCTTCCGACCACGCCCCCTTGGTCCTCCAGCCCAGTTTCCCAGTCTATTCCCTTAGGGTTTCCTTCAGGGTTTCTCCCATTTCCGCCCCTTTCCCACCTCCTAGTTCCAGGGTCCCCCATCCTTCACATTAGAGACCCAAAACCTTGCCCCAGCGCCTCTCCCTAGTCCTGCCCCAGGAATTCTCCACACCACCAGATGCTCACAGCTCAGCCCTTATTTCCAGGTGTTCCAGCCTGGACCCTTCCCAACGGCCCTCCCAATTATCTCTCTTCCTGGGACCGCTGAGCCTGGAAGCAGTTGGTTAGGGCTGAACAAGACAGAGATGGTGACCCCAAGTGGGGTGGCTTACCTGAGCTGTCTCCTTCCAGAGCATCTGCTAGGGCTGCAGGAACCTGGGCCAGGACCAGGGCTGCCAGCAGGGGCAGGAGCAGCTGAGCCATGCTGCAGGCTGATGGAAGGACTAGAGAAGGAAAGATGGGGTAGACTTCAGGATGGACTTCCCCTGGCTCCCTACCACACCCACGTGGGTTCGCACCTATCCTGGCTCCAGAAGCCCCTTACCTTCACATCACCGTGAACTCTCTGTTTCTGATCCCCATCTTCCCACCAAGGGAATTCTTCTCAGAACCAAGACCCAAGTCCTAGTCAACTCACTATGTGACTTAAGCCAAGCTCCTTACCTTCTCTGGGCCTTTATTTTCTTGTGTGTGTGTGTTTTATTTTTTTAAAGACTGGGTTTCACCATGTTGGTCAGGCTGGTCTTGAACTCCCGACCTCAGGAGATCCGCCCGCCTCGGCCTCCAAAGTGCTTGGATTACAGGCGTGAGCCACCGCGCCCGGCCCTATTTTCTTGTTTATAAAAGGGCATCATTATCACTACTTCATGAGTGTGATGTGATGGGACCATGTGCTTTGAGAGTGTTTTGTATCTTAAAACTTCTGTACTAATGCACAGCCCCAAGCCCACAGTAGGAACTCAGCATATAGCATGAACGGTGGGTGCTGTTATACTCAGAATTCCTTCTGCTCCTCCCAGTGCCAGACTCTGTCCTCGAACCCAGAGCCTCCTCCCACAGTACCTCTCTAGCCTTCCCTGACTGTCCCTGCCTCCATGGACACCATACTCACCTGACTTCTTCCAGGAGGGCCTCCTAGACTGAACCCAAGCAAGCACAGCTTCTCCTGAGTCTACCCTCTCCTCTACCTTCTCCCCATCATTACTTGTAAGGAAACTTTTCTCTTTATTCCCCAACATCCTCCATCCCCCTTCCTTGGCTGCCTCCTCCCTTCTTCTTCCCAGCCTCTCCTTTCTGCCTGGCACGGGCTTTCCCACCGGAACTCCTGGCTCAGAAACCAGTTGGGACAAAGCCCCTGTCTCTGCCAGTCTGGCCTCCATCCAGCTCTTCCCTTCCCCCACCCCACCTTTTGTGAAAGCCTTGGGCTGGAGGGTGGACTAAGGGGGGTGAGAATAAATGTGAGGGGCCACCCCTTCCTACCCCTGGCTATCAGAAGCTCTGGAACCCAGAATATTCCTCCAAAGATCTCAAAGCATTTACACTCTCATAAAAGGGACACAGTGTGACATTGAGAAATGGAGACTGAGGCTCAGAGGATAGGGCTGACCCTGGATCCCTAGCAAAGCCAAGTCAGGCACCAGGGCAACGTACTCCCAGGATAGAAGGCCCAAAGCTAGTGTCCAACATCATCTTTAAGGGTTGGGCTAAACTCAGGAGAGGATGGAGATCCAGGTCTGCCTTGGAATAGGCCAATGATGCAGCAAGAGAATTGAAGGTTAGACTGCAGGCAGGACTTCCTAGAGATCAGGTTTATTCCACTGGCTGTGCACTCCCACTCCAGGCCTACTGTTGATCCCCCATGATCCCCTACCATCTCAGGCTCTGCCTTCATACCTGCCCCCCACTTTCCTAAGCCTGAGCTGATGGGAAATTTCCTACTTTTCCCAGATCCTCCCACCTGCTTGCCATCATAACTTCATCTCCCCCACTGTGCCTGGGTATCATTCCCTCAGGGTCAGAGCTGGGGGAGGAGTGGCACAACCAGATGTTTATGGCCTCTCTCTGACCTTGGAGAGGGAGGAAGCTCTTGATGGGGCCAGATTAGAGGTGCTGAGATCAGCTTCAGGAATGGGGGCGCTTGGGAGGACTATTCTGGGGCTGGAGTGGGGACCATTCAGCCAGTGCCTGCTGGGTGCTGGGAAGACTGTTTGCCATGCATCTGAGCTGTGCCAGAGCCCGGGCCCAGTCCCCTTCTGGAGACCCCCCTCCCTTCTCTCTGGGCTGGAGCTGGAGCTGCTCACAGATCTGGCTCCCAACTCTCTGACAGCGGCCCAGAAACCCATATATTGGAGTCACTTTAGGGCCAACACCCTGGACCACTGTTTCGCCTCTGCCCTGACAGTGGGAGAGTGAGGGAAGAGGGTCTGAGGCCAATGAGGACCTAACTGCTCTGGAACATGGAGGACCACCTGTCCCTGATCCCAAGAATAGGAGTCACTGACCAGACAGGCCAAGAGGGTAACCCCACGAGGTTCTCAGACAGCTCTGTTTCCCCAGGCTTGGGCCTCAGCCCTCCTGGGTGCAGCTAGGAACCCTGATGAAACTCAGACTTCCCCATATCTGGTGCCAGCCTCGGAACCCAGGGGTCCAGGGTTCTGTGGCCTTCTCTATCCCACAGACCACTCACCTCCACACCGTCTTCTCCTCCTCCAGAGCCGGGCACACCACTCTGTCTCTAACCCTGAGAGCTCAGCAGTCATGCTGTCCCTTCCCCTGACTCCACACCACACCCTCTCTGTTTCTGCTCCAGCCTCTGGATCTCTGCCCTTGTTCTGAATTTCTCGAGCTGTTCAGGAAACTTTCCTCTTATTACATCATCATTTCTGTCTGACCGTGGATGTCCATCTCCCTCACAGTCTTCATAGACCCAATCCAGAGAGTTAAGACCAGGCTCTGTGTGTTTCTGTGTGTGTGTGTGTGTGTGTGTGTGTGTATGTGTGTGTGCAGGCAAGCACGCGTGTACACACACCTAACCATGCTGGACCACCCTCCATGCTGAATACCCATCAGCTGGCAGCCAAGGTCTGTCCCATAGGAACTGAGCTCCAGCCCTCAGCAGGGGCAGCAGGGAGGCGAAAGAGGTCAGAACTTTGCCCACCGCAGGAGGGAAGTTCTCTGCTACCCCCTTAATGGCTTCATGAGGAGCAACACGAGCCTACACAATATCTGTGATATCAGCCGGGCCTTAGGGCCTGGGGGAGTAATTGCAATCATTATATAAATACCCTTTTTATTGGAAGCACAACTAATAATACTATTAGCAACATCACCAGCCGGGCTGTTGTAGATCCCTCTCCTACAGAATCTGAAATGTGGATGGTGCTGTTATAAATAGCAAAGTTAGCCAGAACAACATAGGCACTGGTAATACTGTGGGCGGGTCTATGGGTAACACTGTTCCCTGATCTTACTGTTCTCATCTGCAATCTAAGTAATGCAGATAATAACGGTGCCCCTCCATATTGATGCCAATCTCTTGGTCTTATTAGAACCATGTAGGCAGAGCTATTCTAATAAGTGGGGGAATGACTGACAGGATATGGAAATACCTGGGAGAGGGAATTCCCAGGCCCCTGGCAGTGCTAGGAGGGAATGCAAGAGTGCGAACGGAATTCCAGCTAACAGTTACTGACATCTACTCCAGGCGGTTCTCCTAAATGCTTCCCGTGGATAACCTCAACTGTGAGAAAAAGATTGTTTATATTCTGCTCATGACACCGATGAGGAACGCGAGGTTCAGGGAGGTCAACTAAGTACCCCAAGGTCACAGAGCAAGGTGCGGAGTTGGGATTGCAGCCGAAGTCGGCACCCCGACCACCCCTTACAGTGGCTCTGACCGGTTGTCCTGCCCGGCTACAGTAAGGTGTCCCCAGAAGGGCTGCTGGCCACTGCTCCTCCCGCAGAGCTGCCTGCGCGTGGGGCACGGAGGCAGGGACTGATCCCGACCGCTACCGCCATGCCCGGACAAGGTCGGAAATCTGGGCGGCCGCGCTGGGACAGGAGCGCGCAGCAGGGAAGATGCGAGGACCCGAGGGGCTGCAGATCAGACTGCGAGCAGCAGGGGGGCTGCCCGGGTGCTCGGGGCTGGCCGGCAACTTACCCCGCCGCGGGGTCAGGAGTCGACGCGTTGGGTGCCCCAGAGCCTCGAGGCGAGGGCCGGGGGTGGGGGGGCGCGGATCAAGCGGGCACTCCCCTCCCTCTGTCCCTCGCCCCAGGGCGGGCGGCAGGGCTGCGGAGGCACTCACCTACCCCGGGCTCGGGTTGGGGCGCGGCACTGCGAAGTTTGCCGCCTCCTCCGTGGGTCTCC
The DNA here is from genome assembly GCF_009761245.1 of Sapajus apella. Classification (NCBI taxonomy): domain Eukaryota; kingdom Metazoa; phylum Chordata; class Mammalia; order Primates; family Cebidae; genus Sapajus; species Sapajus apella. Next base: position 1,014,902 of record NW_022437059.1, on the reverse strand, counting down.
TCCCGGTCCACGGCTCGGTCCTGCAGCTGCAGCTGAGACTGCGGCGGGGACTGCGCGGGCGCGAGGAGAGGCTAGGGCCGCAGGACCTTCGGAAGGCGCTGCACAAAACCCCCTTTCTTCCCCCCGCCCCTGCCCCGCCCTCCCCGGGGCCGCCCCAGTCCCCTGGCCTGGAGCGCGGGGGGCTCGGGACGGTCACGGGACCCGCTGCCTTCTCTGCGTCGGTTCCCGGCGGCAACGGCGAGAGCAAGGACGAGCGAAGTAGGACATCGTTCCGGGGATGAGAAGCCGAGGACTTGGAGTAGGGAGGAGGGTCAGGAGGGGCGGGGAAGGAGCGTTCGCCAAGCGTTCGCTGAGCTAGAGCATGACGATGTCGCAGCTGGAGGGGTGGAAGTTGGACAGCCGGAGGGACTTCTCTTTGGTCCATGAAGGAGGAGGAGAGATTCAATTGACTGTAGAGAAGTGGATGAAGGGAGAATGGGGGCTTTGCTCCTGAAAAGAGACACCCTCCCCAATAAAAACGGGAAGCTCGTTTCTGGAGGCAGAATGGGGTGCAAATGACCCTGGAGGCAGCTATGATTGGGGCTTTGGCTCCTGTGGTGCTCCCACTCCCTGCACAGAGGAGGAGCTGACTTTGCAGCTGTAAGGATGGAGGTTAGACAGCAGAAGCATGGGTTAAGCAAAGCAAGTCAGGAAATCTCTAGACCTGGGATGGGGGTGGGGTGTGGTGCCGCTGTGAAGGGACATTACCAGTCATGCAAACCAATGTGCAAAATGCAGGCGTTGCCGGGAGCCAGAAGGCCTACTGGCCAGGGCTGTGGATGCTGAATGTGCAGCCTGATGCCAGGGGGTGGGCCTTGAGTGCTGCCCAGCCAGGAACTCCTCAGCGCCCAGAATACCAATGACTCTCCTTTCCCCCAGCGCCAGGGCCTCTGTTTCCCTCTCCTTTCCCAGGCTCTCTTTGCCTTTCCTCCTCCCTCCTGGGTCTGTAGGCAAAGCCCCTGGCACGGTCAGTAGGCAGGACAGCCAGATGCCTAGATTCCCTCCCCTGGATACCAATGTTGGCACCAAGGATAGCTTTGGAGGGCTTTGATCCCTATAATCTCCACAGCATCTTCAAAATACCCCAAGTAAAGTGAGGTGCACTCATTGCACATGCAGCTCAGGGCAGGACCCCAGCCTTCTATCTAGACTGCACCCTAGGTCCCTCCTGGGAACTCTGGATGGCCCCCCGCTGAATGTGCCAGCACCCCTACTCACCACTGCCTGGTTTTCACTCCCAGTGCAATGGACTTTGTTCCAAACGGCTTTGAGAACCTCACAGAAAAAACCCACTCCAAATCCTTGAGGATCTAAAGAGAAGATTCTGGCCCCTTCCCAGAGACCCATCTACTGTAGGGACAGGACAAGAAGACCTGGGCTACAGGAGGGGTGGATGGTAAATTTCCTTACTAAGAAAAATACTGGCCGGGCGCCGTGGCTCACACCTGTAATCCCAGCATTTTGGGAGGCCGAGGTGGGTGGATCACCTCAGGTCAGGAGTTCAAGACCAGCCTAACAAACATAGTGAAAATCTGTCTCTACTAAAAAAATACAAAAATGAGCCAGATGTGGTGGTGGGTGCCAGTAATCCCAGCTACTCGGGCGGCTGTGGCAGGGAGGATTGCTTGAACCTGGGAAGCGGAGGTTGCAGTGAGCCAAGATCGCGCCACTGCACTCCAGCCTGGGTGACAGTGCAAGACTCCATCTCAGAAAAAGAAAAGAGAATAAAAGAAAAATGTCCCAGGCAGGGATGCAAGACTGAAAGGGACAGAGGAAGGTGCCTGGGAGACTCTGGGGAGGAAGGGACCTCAATCTATTCACTTTGTCAAACAAATATGAGTTGAACTGAATTTCAACTGTGGACCAGGAACTGCTCGAGGCCTGGAAATGAAGTTCCAATTCTTCTAGTAGAAAGAGAGGATCTGAGAAGGCCTTTGGGGACAGGTCTGGGCAGCCTTAGGATACCTTTTTGCTCTCCTTAGAGCTCAGGAAAATCCCCCTTCCCCAGGACCATCTCAGCATGGATGCATGTGTCCAGCCAACGGGCTCTACAGGGCTCGAGGCCAGCCAGGCTCAGCCAGGCAACCAAGTGGCTGAAATTTAATCCCAGTGGTGGCTCAGATGTAACCACAGTTCTTGCCTCAGGGAAACCTGGCTGTGACCAGAGGATGCAGAGAAAGTGACCTTCCTTACCACCTCTCCTCATGACCAGAAGTGTTGGCACTCATTTCGGTGCCCTGGGGGAGTCCATCCTTGACTGAGGCCAGCAGCACTTGGGTCTGGACAAGGGCTGGTACCAGACAGTCTGTTCCAAGAGGCAGATCCCTGGTGGGAGACCAGACATGGTGAGAGAACAGACAGCTGCTGTTGCGAACACGAGGACTCTGGTATCACTGGCACTGAAGTCAAATTCCTGTTTTGTCATTTGCAGTAGCAGACCTCAGGAAGGGCCCAGTTCCTCTGAAACTCTCACTTCTGAACAACAGGCTGAATAATATCTACTGCACTACTGCACTGGGCAATATCTACTGTACCTGGATTGGGCAAGGGAGACCTCTGGCCCATGACTTGGGCTCAGCAAAATCTAGTTCTTTTCCTTGGCCAATCACACACACACATGTGCGAACACATGGCAACCTAATCTGCTCAGATCCCCTGGCCAGGAGGCCAGGAGGTCAGAGAACCACTCCCCTGTGAATGGGATGGAGGGCTCATTATTTGGGAGTGGAGTTCTTTCCAGAGGATTTCTCAGGGGAGGAAATGGGCACCTCTCTGAGGCTTTTCCAACATTTCCAGCTGGGAAAATTTATACTGAAGGCTAACCTCCAGTTTGAACTGGGAATTGCTGATCAGGGACTCTCTTTACAATTATGGACCCTTGGTCATAAGCATCTTCCCCTGTTTCTATTCACCTTCTGAGAGGCGGCAAGAACCAAGACCTCCCTCTGCCTAGCCCCTCCAGATCTCAGAAAGAGAGCCCCGGGGACTGGCTGAAAGCAAACAGAATAAATGGCAGCAGGAAGAATAAAAGCCAGATTTCAAGAAGAACCTCCTGTCTCAGTAATAGGAGAAACATTTCTCCAGTAACCTTGAGTATCTTCTGAACAAGGAAACTGAGACCCAAAGAGGTCCAGCAACTGTCCAGAGTCACGCAGCATGGACTTGGCTGAACCAGGACCAAAACCCAAGTCTCTTGACTCCCAGGCCAGGGTTCCCGCCAGGGCTCCCCAGATGTCTATGGGGGAGGGAGAACGAGGGAGGGAGAGTGTGGGCAGCTCTCCTCCCTCTCCCACGTGCTGCCCAGCTGGCTGCCTCCCAGTCTCCTGGGCCCTGGGGAGCTTTCCAGCCTCTCTGGATGAGAACAATCAATCTCCTGCCTCCACCAGCCCCCCAATATCCCTTATTCATGCCAAAGCCGAGGCCATGACCCAAGTTGAGAAAAGAGAACCTCCCCTCCATGCTCCTGCACCCTGAGTTCCCCCATCTCCACCATTAGCCCTGGGCCTTCCTCACTGGATTCCATTCCACAGTGGCCACTGGGAGAGCCTGTCCTTCCAACCTCCTTGAACAGCTGCCCCCTTTCTCCCAAACTTGGAGTGGGAGCCTAAGCAGCTGAGCTCCTCTCCGAGGCCCTACACAGGCATCTGGGTCCTGTGCCACGGGCATGTGGGAGCAGGACTGAAGAGGGGGATGTGGGCCTGAATGCTGGCACAGCTGTGCTCAGAGAATGGGGGCTTTGATAGCTTCTGAAAGAGGCCAGGAAGCACAGGACCCCAGCCCGGGGGGGAGGGGGTTGGGGCAGAAATGGCCAGTATGGCTCTGAGGGCTCCTGCAGCCACAGACAGGGAGTGTGCAGTGGGCGGGGAGTGGGGCAGTAGGGAGATAGCAATGGGACCTACAGGCTGAACAGCATCAGAGAGCCCCCTGCTGCACTAGCAGGAGCCAGCTGTCCCTGTGAACTGGTCAGACCCTCGCTTTGAGGGTTGCAAACCCATGTGTTCAGAGGAGACCATCAGCTCATTCCATAAAGAATAGCCAGAGAGGCCTGGTGCAGTGGCTCATACCCGTCATCCCAGCACTTTGGGAGGCCAAAGCAGGCAGATCACAAGGTTAGGAGTTCGAGACTAGCCTGGCCAGCATAGTGAAATCCTGTCCCTACTAAAAATACACAAATTGGCCGGGCATGGTAGCATGTGCCTGTAGTTACTGGGGAGGCTGAGGCAGGAGAATTGCTTGAACTCAGGAGGTGGAGGTTGCAGTGAGCCAAGACCACTCCATTGCACTCCAGCCTGGGCGACAAAGTGAGACTCCATCTCAAAAAAAAAAAAAAAAAAAAAAATAGCCAGAGGAACTGGGAACTGGAGGGCTGGAGCCTGAGTACATCTGAATCTACCTCTTGAGGTTCCATCCCGAAAGGTCACCTGCAGCGCCTCTGCCAGCCTGCTATGGGGAAGGACCACTCACTTCTCTGTGATGTTGGGGCAGGTACTAATCTCTCTGTGCTTCAGTTTCTTCACCTGTAAAATGGTAATAACCCCTTGTTGTATGGTTTTGATGTTGGAACCATGTAAATGTTTTATATAATTAAAACACAAAATCAATTAGAGTTTACATTCATTTTAGGTCGAATTAAAAAGAAGAAAAATAAAGCAATCCCTACTAATATAAAACAAATTGTAACAAATGTACCTAACTGTATATGAAGTTGGAGTAAAACCACATAGAATAATTTTCTTTGGCTGGGCTCAGTGCTATAATCCCAGCACTTAGGGAGGCAGAGGTGGGCGGATCACCTGAGGTCAGGAGTTCCAGATCAGCCTGGCCAACAAGGTGAAGCCCCATCTCTGCTAAAAATACAAAAATTGGCTGTGCGTGGTGGTGCACACCTGTAATCTCAGCTACTCGAGCTGCTGAGGCACGAGGATTGCTTGAACCTGGGAGGTAGAGGATGCAGTAAGCCAAGATTGTGCCACTGCACTCCAGTCTGGGCGACAGAGTGAGACTCTGTCTCAAAAAAAAAAAAAAATTTTTTTCAAGTGATTATAAAACTCAGCATTTTGATTATATATCTCCAACCCTCAAAAGGCAAAAGGAGCCATGGATAAAAGTTAATGTTGGTGGTATTAGTTTGAGCATTATTATAACACCCAGTCTACCATAATAAAGCAAATAATTAATTATATTAGTAGTGTTAGAAGCCAAGATTTTCTTTTCTTTTTCTTTTTTTTTTTTTTTTGAGACGGAGTTTCGCTCTTGTTCCGCGGGCTGGAGTGCAATGGCGCGATCTCGGCTCACCGCAACCTCCGCCTCCTGGGTCCAGGCAATTCTCCTGCCTCAGCCTCCTGAGTAGCTGGGATTACAGGCATGCACCACTATGCCCAGCTAATTTTTGTATTTTTAGTAGAGACGGGGTTCCACCATGTTGACCAGGATGGTCTTGATCTCTTGACCTCGTGATCCACCTGCCTCAGCCTCCCAAAGTGCTGGGATTACAGGCGTGAGCCACCGCGCCCGGCCAAGATTTTCACTATAAGAGAAGGAGAGTTAAGCAAAAACTGCTAATCTTTTTTTTGAGACAGTCGCTTTCTGTGGCCCAGGCTGAAATGCAGTGGTGCGATCTTGGCTCACTGCAACCTCTGCCTCCCAGGTTCAAGCGATTTTCCTGCCTCAGCCTCCCAAGTAGCTGGAACTACAGGAGCATACCACCATCCCTGGCTAATTTTTTGTTTTTTGTTTTTTTGGTTTTTTTTGAGACAGTCTCACTCTGTTGCCAGGCACCAGGCTGGAGTGCAGTGGTACAATCTCGGCTCACTGCAACCTCTGCCTCCTGGGTTCAAGCAATTCTCCTGTCCCAGCCTCCCGAGTAGCTGGGACTACAGGCACACACCACCACGCCCAGCTAATTTTTGTATTTTTAGTAGGACAGGGTTTCACCATGTTGGCCAGACTGGCCTCAAACTCCTGACCTCAGGTGATCTGCCCGCCTCAGCCTCCCAAAGTGCTGCCATTACACGCATGTGCCACCACATCCCCCAGCAAATACAGCTAATCCTTCATCTGAATTGGAACTATCCGCATGAACTCACGCTACTGAAAAGGCTCAGAGGCAGTGACAACCCAATAGCAATGAATCCCTTGTGCGTCCCAACTTTGATCTCTACACGGCACTTCCTAATAAAAGGAACAAGGACTCTTTGGAGACATTCCAGGTCTGGGTCAGGATAGCTTGTCAGACTAGAGAATAAGGAACTTTGGCTGGATGCAGTGGTTCACATCTGTAATCCCAACACTTTGGAAGGCCAAGGCAGGAGGTTTGCTGGAACCCAGGAGGCTTTTGCTGGTACATCAGCCTGGGCGCACAGCAAGACTTGGTCTCTACCAATAATAATGAAGGAAAGAAAGAGAGCGAGAGGGAGGGAGGGAGAGACGGAGGGAGGGAGGGAGGGAAGGAAAAAGGATTGGTCAGTTGGGCATGGTGTCACATGTCTGCAGTTCTAACTTCTTAAAAGACTGAGGCAGGAGGATCACTTGAGCCGGAGTCTGAGGCTGCAGTGAGCTAGGACAGTGACACTGCACCCTAGCCTGAGTGACAGAGCAAGACCTTGTCTCTCTAAAAAAAAGAAGAAGAAGAAGAAAAAGCGACAGAGAATAAGGAATTTTTTTTTTTTTTTTTTTTTACGGTGAGACGGAGTTTCACTCATGTTACCCAGGCTGGAGTGCAATGGTGCGATCTCGGCTCACCGCAACCTCCGCCTCCCAGGTTCAGGCAATTCTCCTGCCTCAGCCTCCTGAGTAGCTGGGATTACAGGCACGCGCCACCATGCCCAGCTAATTTTTTGTATTTTTAGTAGAGACGGGGTTTCACCATGTTGACCAGGATGGTCTCGATCTCTTGACCTCGTGATCCACCCGCCTCAGCCTCCCAAAGTGCTAGGATTACAGGCTTGAGCCACCGCGCCCGGCCCGAGAATAAGGAATTTACACTTATAAAGCTCAGGTCAGGTCAGGGTCATTTAAAAAAGACGCAGTAACCAACTTGAGAAGACTCCCACTGGCCAAAGATGAAACAGTTTCAGCATTAAAATGACTAACGACTGTAGGAGATGGAAACACGTCAAACACATGAAAAGCCCGTGAGTTCATAATGATACCAAAAAACAAAATCACTGGTCACCTTTGGACATTGATAGGGCTCTGATTCCAGGTATTGAAAATTAACAGGGGATAGCAGATCTTGTTGGTGCCCTGACCCATATTCCCTTAGCACTCAACAAGCCAAAGACTGCTTGCTGAGGACATTTTTGTCTGTGGAGGAATGCCTGGTCTAAGTGCACAGCGCCAGAGAGTTAATGCTTCTGGGACCAGCTCTCAACAAGTGACAAATGAGGAGTTGGTGAATTATTATTATTATTATTTTGAGACAGAGTCTCACTCTGTCGCCCAGGCTGGAGTGCAGTGGCATGATCTCAGCTCCACAACTCAGCCTCCTGGGTTCAAGTGATTCTCCTGCTTCAGCCTCCCCAGTAGCTGGGATTACAGGCACATGTCACCACGCCTGGCTGATTTTTATATTTTTAGTAAATATGGGGTTTCACCATGTTGGCCAGGCTAGTCTCGAACTCCTGACCTCAGGTGATCTGCCCACCTCGGCCTCCCAAAGTGTTGAGATTACAGGCGTGAGCCGCTGCACACGGCCGGAATTGGTAAATTAAAACCCCAGTCTCCTCATCTCTCAGGTGGGCAAACTGTGGCAAGTTCTACACTGGCTCCCAGCGCGCCCCAGCAGGCGTGCATTTCATTTGTCCATGGCCACAGCCTATTCCGTTATACGCCCTTTATTGGAGTCCTTCCCTTTCTTGTCTCCGCTTGCCATCAAGAATCTGGGACTTTTCAGACCCACCAAGTCATGAAGACATGTGGGCACAGTGGCAGCCACAGTGGTACATTTAGGATTAGATGTGAGTATGTTCAGAGGGCAGGAATAAGCTACAGGTGCAGGGTCCAGACCCCACTCTACCTGTCTCTGTACCTCTCTCAGCTCACCCTGTAGTTTTGTGGGAGTTTCTCTATAACCAGGCTTTAGAGAAGGGAAAAACGCAGGCCTGGTTTACGGATGGGTGTGTCTGATCCATTGAGGTGAGCTAAGCTTGGATGCTGCCACACTAAAGCCCCACTCAGGGCTGGCCTTGAAAGACAACGTGAGGGGAAACCCTCCAGGGAGGAGGTTTCCAGCAGCACACTGATGGTCTACTCTGCAGTAAGAGAGGTGACTTGAGGAAAGAATATCCACGTGGATTCTTGAGCAGTGGCAGTGGCTTGGTTGGCTAGGGGCCAGAAGAGAGCGAGCTTGGAAGGCTGGAGATAAACTTGTCCAGGGAAGAGGTATCTGAATGGATATATAGGAGTGACCACAAAGTGACAAATGTTTGTGTCTTATGTCAGTACTGTTAAAGAACATTCACCGCACAGGGGGCATTGAACAGCTCAGGGGACAGAAGGACTCCAGAAAATAAACCAGCCTTTGTCAAGCCAGGGCTTCCATGGTGGGCCCATGAATGGAGTTTTGTGGTAGGGGGTCTGAAGTCTAAGCAAGGGCCCCCAGCACGCGCGGCCTCTCAGCAAAGCTCAGCAAGCTACTGCCCCTGCTGAATGTTTTGGCCTGTCCGCAGCAGAGACAGATGCTGACCCCTCAACATGTACCAGCCCTCAAGGAGATCAACCAACCACTTGATAGTATGTTTTCTGTTTGTTTGTTTGTTTTTGAAACAGGGTCACTCTGGTTGCCCAGGCTGCAGTGTAGTGGTGTGATCTTGGCTCACCGTGGCCTCGCCCTCCCAGGCTCAGGTGATTCTCCCACCTCAGCCTCCTGGGTAGCTGGGATTACAGGTGTGCACCACTACGTCTGGCAATTGTTTTTTTGTATTTTTATTTTTATTTTTGAGACAGAGTTTTGCTCTTGTTGCCCAAGCTGGAGTGCAGTGGTACAATCTCAGCTCACCGCAATCTCTGCCTCCTGGGTTCAAGTGATTCTCCTGCCAAGTAGCTGGAATTACAGGCATGCACCACCATGCCCTGTTAATTTTGTATTAAGACGGGGTTTCTGCATGTTGGTCAGACTGGTCTTGAACTCCTGACCTCAGGTGATCTGCCCGCATCGGTCTCCCAAAGTGCTGGGATTACAGGTGTGAGCCACTGTGCCCAGCACCTGCATTTTTATTTTTATTTATTTATTATTATTATTTTTTGAGATGGAGTCTTGTCTGTTGTGCAGACTGGAGTGCAGTGGCACGATCTAGGCTTATTGCAACCTCCACCTCCCGGGTTCAAGCCTCAATCTCCTGAGTAGCTGGGACTACATGTGCACACCACCATGCCCGGCTATTTTTTTGTATTTTTAGTAGAGACAGGGTTTCACCGTGTGAGCAAAGATGGTCTTAATCTCCTGATCTTGTGATCTGCCTGCCTTGGCCTCCCAAAAAGTTGGGATTACCAGCATGAGCCACTGTGCCCAGCAATTTTTAAAATATATGGGGTTTTGCTATATTGCCCAGGCTGGTCTGAAACTCCTGACCTCATGTGAGTGCTTGCCTTGGCCTCCCACAGTGCTGGGATTACAGGCATGGGCCACCGTGCCTGGCCAATGGTATGTTGGTTGCAATGTATCTCTTTCAATCTGGGGGAGAAGCAATATGTCCTCACTGGGATTAGTGCATATTCTGGATATGGATTTGTCTTTCCTGACCAAAAATGCCTTGGCCAACACCAAATATCCAAGGGCCCAAACAATTTTTCCTTATAAGACCCCTTATAATCTTACCTCTAACAAAGGGTCTCCACTTTATAGTGAAGGAAATGTGACAATGGACACACAGCCACAGGATCCAGTGGTTCTATGCTATACTATATCACATCACCTTGAAACTGACAGCTCGGTAGTCCATTAGTATGGCCTCTTTTTTTTTTTTTTTTTAGAAGGGGGTTTTTTTTTTTTTTTTTTTTTTTTTTTTTTTTAAAGATGGGGTTTCACCATGATGGCCAGGCTGGTCTTGAACTCCAGACCTCAGGTGATCCATGCACCTCGGTCTCCCAAAGTGCTAGGATTACAGGCGTGAGCCACTGCACCCGGCCAGAGAGAGGGTTTCATCATGTTGGTCAGGCTGGTCTTGAACTCCTGACTTCAGGTGATCCGCCTGCCTCAGCCTCCCAAAGCGCTGGGATTACAGGCATGAGCCACCGCGCCAGGCCCTAGTATGGCGTCTTTACAGCACATCTGAAGCTAGCTTGGGGAAAAGATCCTCTGAGATTGGGTGCTGTCCTGCAAAATGCAGTACATATTTTGAGCTAATTGCCATTGTATACTGCCGTGTCCCAGATAGCTGGAAATCACGGGTACAGAAACCAAGGTATAGAAGAAGGAATACCCCTCTCACCATCAGTCCTAGTGACTCACTTGGGGGAATTGGTGCCGCCTGTCTTTATACATTTAAGGTCTGCAGGATTAGAAGCCCTGGTTCCTGGAGTGGCAGATGCAGCTACCAGAGGTCACAGTGAAGATGCTACTAAATCCAAGGCTACAGCAGCCACTGGGTTTGGCTGCTGTACCAGATTGGCCATACCAATTGGCCAGTACACAAAGAAAGGGATTATATGGGCCGGGTGCTGTGGCTCACACCTGTAATGCCAGCACTTTGGGAGGCCAAAGTGGGTGATCACCTGAGGTGAGGAGTTTGAGACCAGCCTGGCCGACATGGTGAAACCCCATCTCTACTAAAAATACAAAACTTAGCTGGGCGTGGTGGCACACACCTGTAATCCCAGCTACTTGAAAGGCTGAGGCAGAAGAATTGCTTGAACCCGGGAGGCAGAGGTTGTAGTGAGCTGAGATCATGCCATTGCACTCCAGCCTGGGCAACAAGAGCAAAACTTCATCTCAAAAAAAAAGGAATTATACAAGCAGAGATATTTGATCTTCATTATCCTATAAACCCATGAACAGGCAGTTGTATCAATGATGACCTGGCTGGCAAGGGCATGGTAATGTAAGGCGAACTGCAGACATGAAAGTCTGGATTTTCCATTGAGAAAGCCCTGCAGCCCTCTGCAGAATGAACTGTAGAGGAGGGAAGAGTTGAATGTTGATTTCAGCCTTGAAACCAACTGCACCCATGGTTACAGTTTGTCCCACTAACCCTCCCATTGTACAATTTTTTTTTTTTTTAAAGACGGGGTTTCACCATGTTGGTCAGGCTGGTCTTGAACTCCCAACCTCAGGTGATCCGCCCGCCTTGGCCTCCAAAGTGCTTGGATTACAGGCGTGAGCCACCATGCCCAGCCCCATTGTACAATTAAAAAAAAAAAAACAAAACGGGCTGGGCCTGGTGGCTCTCGCCTGTAATCCAAGCACTTTGGAGGCCAAGGCAGGTGGATCACCTGAGATCGGGAGTTCAAGACCAGCATGACCAACATGGTGAAACCCCATCTTAAAAAAAAAAAAAAAAACTATATGGGATCTCACTCTGTCACCCAGGCTGGAGTGCAGTGGCATGATTATGGCTCACTGCAGCCTTGGACTACCAGGCTGAAGAAATCCTTCCATATCAGCCTCCCTAGTAGCTGGGACTGCAGACACATGCCACCATACCTGGTGGATTTTTAAATTATTTTTTAGAGATGGAGGTCTTGCTTTGTTGCTCAGACTGGTCTCGAACTCCTAGCTTCAAGACCTCCCAAAGTGTTGGGATCATAGGCATGAGTCACCACACCCAGCCTATTGTTAAGACTTTCTTTTAAAAGAATTGGAAATTGCAATCAGCCACCACCTTGAAGCATCAGTGACAGGACAGAGTGAACTCATGAAATGAGAGGCACAGAATGAAGACGAGCAGTGCAAAGGGTAGATGGTAGCTGTGACCCATATCCTTCAGCATTCACCTCTGGAGAAGAGGCCTTCTTTGTGAACATCTGTGACTTTGCCCGGAGGCATTTGTTCTGGCTGTGTGAGCACGTTTGTGCTCAGGGCAAGCCAGGAATGCTAGAGAGTTAATGCTCCCGGAAGATCTCAACCAACAGACAGGGAGTTGACAATTATATCCTATATCTTTGTTCCTTGGGTGGGATTCTCCGAGGCAGCTTCTACACTTCCACCATGTTCCCCAGCAGGATTGAGTCCCATTTGCCCACCGGCTCTGATACACGTCTATAACTGGCTCCCTTCCCTTCCCTGTCCCACTTCGCCCCTCCTCCCCCACTGCCTGTTAGCATCACCTCCCAAATAAACTACTTATGCTCATGTTCCTGACTCAAGATCTGCTTTTAGGAAACCCCACCTAAGACAAATGGCAGAGAATCAAGCATTAATTCTACCTTACCTTTCCTGAATGGGTGAAATGTCAGAGTAACAAAACAGTTATTGACAGCAGTTTTTCTCACAGCTGAGTCACAGCTAATAAAAGAAGGTGGGCTGGGCACAGTGGCTCATGCCTGTAATCCCAGCACTTTGGGAGGCTGAGGCAGGCAGATCACTTGAGGTCAGGAGTTCGAGAGCGGCCTGACCAACATGATGAAACCCCTTCTCTACTAAAAATGCAAAAATTAGCTGGGCACGGTGGCATGCACCTGTAATTCCAGCTGCTATGGAGGCTGAGGCAGAGGTTGCAGTGAGCTGAGATACGCCACTGCACCTCCAGCCTGGGTGACAGAACAAGACTCCATCTCAAAAAAAAAAAAAAAAAAGGCGGGTTGATAAAATTAGACAATCTCCATTTTGCAACTCCTAATGAATTAATGATCTAGACAATGATTATCAGTGTCATCAGATTAAAGGTTGTTAGGTGGGCCGGGCGCGGTGGCTCAAGCCTGTAATCCCAGCACTTTGGGAGGCCGAGGCGGGTGGATCACAAGGTCAGGAGATCGAGACCATCCTGGTCAACATGGTGAAACCCCGTCTCTACTAAAAATACAAAAAATTAGCTGGGCATGGTGGCGCGTGCCTGTAATCCCAGCTACTCAGGAGGCTGAGGCAGGAGAATTGCCTGAACCCAGGAGACGGAGGTTGCGGTGAGCCGAGATCGCGCCATTGCACTCCAGCCTGGGTAACAAGAGCGAAACTCTGTCTCAAAAAAAAAAGAAAAAAAAAGGTTGTTAGGTGTAGGGAGTTGAATAGTGGCCGCAAGAAAACATGTCCATGGCCTAATCCCTGAAAACTGTGAATATTACCTTGTTTGAGAAAAGGATCTTTGCAGATGTAAGTCATTACATGAATTCATTCCCTACCTTCAGTTAAGGATCATGAAATGAGTTCACCCTGGATTCGCTGGGTGGGGTAAGTCCTATGACTGACAGGTGTCTTTATGAGAGGTAGAGGAGGAAAAGACACAGATGCATTAAGAGGAGGAGACATGACCACAAAGGCAGAGATCGCAGCAATGCAGCTGAGGAAGCCAAGGAACAGAAGCCACCAGAAGCTGGAAGAGCCAAGGAAGTGTTCTGCCCACAACCTCCAGAGGGAGTGCGGCCTGCCGACACCTAGGCTTTGTTGCTGCTGTTGCTGCTGTTTACCACTGTGCTATTGAAAACCTAATTTAGGACTTCTGGCGGGTAGAGAATAAATGTCACTATGGTAAGATAATGAATGTCTGTTGTTTTAAACACAAAATTTGTTGTAATTTGTTACAGCAGAAACTAATACAATGAAGAACCTTATAATGAATAGACTGACAGTCTCTGAATCTGCTAATTAATCTCAACATTATTGAACGTAGATCAAGGGCAGGGCTCACACCTGTAATCCCAACATTTTGGGAGGCCAAGGTGAGAAGATCTTTTGTGTGTGTGTGTGTGTGTGCTCCCTTCCCCCCGCCCGGCGGGAAGATCTTTTGAGGCCAGGAGCTTGAGACCAGCCTGGGCAACATGGTGAAACCTCGTCTCTACAAAAAAATTACAAAAACTAGCTGGGTGCGGTGGTGCACACCTGTCATCCCAGCTACTCAGGAGGCTGAAGCAGGAGGATCACTTGAGCCCGGGAGGCAAAGGTTGCAGTGAACTGAGATTCTGCCACTGCACTCCAGCCTGAGTGACAGAGCAAGACTCCGTCTCAAAAAACAAACAAAAGAAAGCAGAACAACTAGTCACCAGGTGCCTCCTGATGTGAGAAAAGAGAAAGTATACAATATCACCTATGGACTGTTCCTAGAAAACAGTGAGTGTGAATTTATTTATTTATTTGGAGATGGAGTCTCACTCACATGCCCAGGCCAGAGTACAGTGGTGCAATCTCAGCCTACTGAAATGTCTGCCTCCTGGGTTCCAGCGATTTTCCTGTGTCAGTCCCCCAAGTAGCTGGCATTACAGGACCCCCACCACCACGCCCGGCTAATGTTTTTTTTTTTTTTTTTTGAGACGGAGTTTCGCTCTTGTTACCCAGGCTGGAGTACAATGGCGCGATCTCGGCTCACCGCAACCTCCGCCTCCTGGGTTCAGGCAATTCTCCTGCCTCAGCCTCCTGAGTAGCTGGGATTACAGGCACGCGCCACCAAGCCCAGCTAATTTTTTGTATTTTTTAGTAGAGACAGGGTTTCACCATGTTGACCAGGATGGTCTTGATCTCTTGACCTCGTGATCCACCCGCCTCAGCCTCCCAAAGTGCTGGGATTACAGGATTGAGCCACCGCGCCCGGCTCCGGCTAATGTTTTGAATTTTCAGTAGAGATGGGGTTTCACTATGTTGGCCACGCTGACCTTGAACTGCTGACCTCAGGTGATCTGCCTACCTTGGCCTCTCAGAGTGCTGGGATTACAGGCGTGAGCCACTGTGTCTGGCTTGAATTTAATCAAACTTCTAAATATAATCACAGGGGACAAAGGAACGTGATAAATGACGTTTGCAAGGATACACTCAGCCAAACCCGGAATGTGGGAAACTTGACAGGAAAAAAATGACCTAGTTTCTTAAACAAACAAAATGGCATAGATAAAATGAAGGGGACAGAAATATTACAGCTTAACAGAGACAGAAAGAAATTACTCAGGAGAATAACTTGAAAGCAGGAATTAAAGTCTAGCCTGGGCAACATAGTGAAATCTTGTCTTAAAAAAAAAAAAAAAAGCATCAGGCTGGGCATGGTGGCTCATGCCTATAATCCCAGCACTTTGGGAGGCTGAGGTGGGTGGATCACAAGGTCAGGAGTTCAAGACCCGCCTGGCCAATATTGTGAAACCTTGTCTCTACTGAAAATACAAAAATTAGCCAGGCGTGGTGGTGGATGCCTATAATTCCAGCTACTCTGAAGACTGAGGCAGGCAGGAGAATCGCTTGAACCCAGGAGGTGGAGGTTGTGGTGAGCCAAGATGGTGCCACTGCACTCCAGCCTGGTGACAGAGACTCAGTCTCCAAAAAAAAAAGAAAAGCATCAGTTAACCTCTTCATCCTCCAAATTAACCAGTTGCAATGTTGTAGACCTTAGCTGGATTCTAGTTTGAGCAAATCAACTATAAAATTTTATTGTTTGGCCATTCAGAGAAAAAGAATCATTTAAATAAAAATTAGTTTAATTTTTGGGAGGAAGTGTGATAATGGAATTATGGTTATTTTTAGAAGTCATTGTTAGAAACGCATATTGAGTCTTACAGGTGAAATGATAGAATATCTGGGATTTACTTTCAAATACTCCAGCAAAACCCAACATGACTGAGAGGACCCAGGAAAAAAGAAGGGCAGAATTTTGATGATGGTCAGCCAGGTGATGGAGTAGTTCATCATACTATTCTCAATATTTTCGTGTATGTTTGAAGTTTTCTATAATAAGAAAGAGTGGTGATAGCAATATGCAGAGTAGCTGCAGGAATGAGTGGTGTTGCAGTTTTATAGTTGAAGAAATGGAGATTTGTAGCAAATGGAAAACTCCTCTCCTGGCCTTTTTGACTTTTTTTTTTTTTTACGCAGGGTCCTGCTCTGTCACCAGATTGGAGAGCAGCGGTGTGATCTCAGCTTACTGCAGCCTTGATCAACTTCCCTGGCTCAGGCGCTCCTCCCACCTCAGCCTCCCCAGTAGGAGGGAAAACAGGCGTGTGCCACCAAGCCCAGTTAATTTTTGTATTTTTTGTAGAGGTGAGGTTTTGCCATGTTGCCTAGGCTGGTCCCAAACTCCTGGGCTCAAGTGATCCACCCACCTTGGCCTCCCAAAGTGCTGGGATCACAGGCATGAGCCACCATGCTTGCCCCATGGCCATTTCTCGTATGGCCTCTTGCCCTTGGGCTGAAGACATTACACTGAAGAAAAGCCAACCTCCTGCTGGCTGAGCTGCTGGGGTCCAGTATCTTAGCTTTCTGGGGCTCTGACTTCATCATAGGCCATCGCTTAGAAAACCCGGGAAAGGGGTAGATGGATGGGTGACTACCAATATCTTCCAGAGTCTAGACTGCTCTCCTTGGTGCTTGTGGTGGACACTGAGGCTGTTATCAAATATTTGCAGTTTCTCTATTTCTAGGCCAAAGAAGGATTGCTCTTTTTTGCCCCCTTGTTGTTGGGTGGAGCCATGTGATTAGTTCTGGCAAATGAGTTGTGAACTGAAGGGACAGGTGTCACTTCTGGGTGGGAGCTATTAATTGCGTTTGTGAAACCCTGCAGAGCTCTTTTTATTTTTTCTTTCTGATGTGGTGATTGACAGTATTCGAGATGGTGGCTGCTGTATCCGCCTGTGTTCCTGAATCACAAAAATGAGAACTCCCTTCTTGACCACGATGCACATGTAGCCTGAGTGAAAAATAAACCTTATTTATTTATTTATTTATTTCGAGACAGACTCTAGCCCTGTTGTCCAGGCTGGAGTGCATGGTGTGATCTCGGCTCACTGCAACCTCCACCTCCCGGGTTCAAGCAATTCTCTTGCCTCAACCTCCCGAGTAGCTGGGATTACAGGCCCCTGTCACCACACCCAGCTAATTTTTGTATTTTTAAAGTAGAGACGGGGTTTCACCATGTTGGTCAGGCTGGTCTCGAACTCCTGACCTCAAAAGATCCACTCACTTCAGCCTCCCACAGTGTTGGAATTATAGGTGTAAGCCACTCTGCCCACCCGACTTTCCTATCTTTGTTAGTAGTCCCTGCAAACCCTTCTGGGAGGTCGGCAGGCTGCACATTTTGAAATGTTTAGGTCATCTTACATTTGTTATCTGAGATTTGGGAGTTGTTTGTTATCACAGAATAATCTATCTGATCTTGGCTAATGTAGTGCCATACAACAACCAGTCCTCCAGGCTGCCTGGCAAGAAGCTGAAAAATTACTGTTGTTGCCATATTACCATCATCACAATAATTATTAATTATTATAGGTACCACTTGAGTGCCCATTATGTGTACTAGGCATGTACTGCCCAGTACATGCAATGCCTCAACTGACTACAATCACAAAAGACAAAAACTATTATCCCACACCAAGATGAGAAAACCAAGGTTTAGGAAATAGCACAAATACCTCATTTGCTGCATGATGGTTATTGAAGATGGTGTTCATTCTATCATTCTCTGCAGAGAAGGGGTTTCACTGTATTGGACAGGCTGGTCTCTTTAGCAATTATAGCAAGAACCCCCTTGGAAATCAATTTTGCAACACATATCAAGCACCATTAGAGTGTGCATACCCTTTGCCCCATTCATTACTATTATCTAGCTCAGGCTTTTTGTAGTATAGTTAGAAACCAACGTATATACACACCAATCTATATGTGAAAAGTGAATTAATAATAACATTAGAACTCGTCTCTTGAATTGCTGTTATGTTTCCTGTAGCCACGGTGGAGAATGTTACTTGTCCAGTTCCCCCTTTGCTTTGGTGGCCCTGGTGTTTGGTGTTTGCCTCCTCCTTCCGTAGGGTTAATTTCCTGTCAATTCTAACAACAGTATCACTTTTCTATCTTTAATAGTAGTCCCCGCAAACGCTTCAGGAAGGTCTGCAGGCTGCTGCACATTTTGAAATATGTTAGTTGTCTATTTGTTATCTGGGCACACAGGGTAGGCCTGGGGGCATGGGGCGCCCCTGGCAGATTTGAACTAATCTTAGGTGCGTGTGCAGCGCCCCCGCGTGGCGCCTGGCGCAACAACATCCACGGTTCTCCCGCGTGGGTCCCGGCCAGGCGCCCACGACGTCTCCATCTCTCCCTCTCCCTTGGCCTATGGATGCCCTCCGGCCGCACTCCTGCCCTTGCACTGACCCACCTCGTAACGTCAACAGCCCCGTCCCTTACTCTCTTAGGCGTTCAGTGGCCACGCAGGGTCCCGCGTCATCAGCCCAGGCACGCACACACGCACACTCACACACACATCCACGCCTCGCAGCGCTTACAGCTCCGTCCAACACAAAAGGTCTCCAGGTTATTTTATTGCCGTCAATACCCCCGGCCTCCCCTCCCGCCCACTGGCTGCTGAGCCCACTGCGGGGGCGCGCGAACCTCAGCGGGTCCGAGGGTCACCGCCGCACCTCGCCGCCGGGGGCGCACCCACTTCCCCTCCACGTCGCCGGGCCAGCCGGAGTCCGGGGCCCGCAGCACCCGCTGGAAAGGCAGGTCTGCAGAGGCCGCTCCCGGTCTGGAGCTCCGGAAAGGGGTGGCAAGCGAACCCAGCTACGACTCCCACGCTTTTTCGGGCGCGCTGGAGAGGACACGGTGACACTAATTCTCGGCGTAGCAGTAGGTCCCGTAGGCTGCCTGCTGGGGCCTGGGGAAGCCGAAGCTGCGCACTCCGGGATCGGGAAGCCCCCCGCAACGCGGCCGCGGCGTGGTGATGGGGAAGCGCACGCTGCCGTCAGCCAGCCAGCCGCCGTCGCACTGGTCTAGCCCCGAGAACTTCCAGGCTGCGTAGAGGTGCCCGACCTTGGCCACCACGGCGCCGCGTCGCCGGCACGCCGCGTGGGCTTCAGACAGCGTCAGCCGCCCGGGCACGAAGAACACTTGGCCTAGGGATCACAGAGGGTCACCGACAGAGAGCAGGGTGGGCAGGGCGGGGCAGGGAGGCTGACTCCCAGGCGGCAGAGTTGGGGCGCCGGCCGCAGAGGGGCGGGATCGGGCTTGAGTACCAGGAGTAGGGGGATGGAGGCAGAAGTGCCGGGAGGGTTTGGAGAGGTGGTCTGGAACCTCGGCGGGAGCGCGGGCTGATGGAGGGGCGGTGCCTTGGAGGGACCCGGAGACCCTGCCCTAATCTCACGCTGAGGTCCACTCCCCGCCCCCTACACTTTTCAGACCCCGCCCCAAGACCCTGTCTTCGCCCCTCCCCTCACCCGCCAACACCGAGGTGAAGCAGAAGGCGTCGTAGCGGTCGCGCATCAGGTCGCGGGGCCCGTAGCTGCGGATCCCGGGCCTGCCTCGGCCGCCGCACGGGGCGCGCGCGGTGAGCACAGGGTAGCGCACGGAGCCCTCGAGCAGCCAGCCCGCATTGCACCAGTCCAGACCCTCGGTCCACGCTGGCGGGAGACGGCGGGGGTCGGGGATGAGAGGCGTTCCAGGCAGGAGCCAGACTGAGCTCGCCTGGCGCCCTCTGTCGGGCCCCTGTGACAGCTCGGCGGGGCCTGGGCGGTGCTGGGTTTGGCCGCTCACCCTGGTAGAGCTGGGAGTAGGTGGCCAGGCGTCCGTCCTGCTCCTCGCACGCCTGCTTCGCCTCGTAGTAATTGAACTGGTACCGGCCCCGGCTGGGTTGGTACGGAAACACCACACCTAGGAGGTGGCGGGGAGGCTGGGGAGGGCCAGCAGACGATGGTGGAGGGGTAGGAAGGGCGGTGCGGCCTGGGAGAGGGAGCTGGGGTCCCCGGAGGTGCGAGGGAGATACTGGGAAGGAGCCCTGGGAGACCCCAGGCGAGGCGGCCCCGCCTGCTAGAGAGGAATGGGGCGGGAGCGGAAGGGCCTCACCCTCCAGGCTCAGGGTCAGCGCCACGCTCTCGTCCTCAATGCCGTTGATGAGCTCGCAGCGGTACCGGCCCTCGTCTTCCAGGCGCACGCCCGCGATGACCAGGGAGGCGTCTAGCCGATGCCCCCTCCGCATCCTGGCGCGCCCTCCCAGGGGCCCGTACCCCCGGGCTTGCAGTCCGTTGGTGACGAGGATCAGCGTTTCCCGGAGCTCCCCGGGCTCCACCTTGCTCCAGCGCACCTTGTAGCTGGGAGGCGAGGTGCCCAGGACGCAGGGCAGCGTGGCCGTGGCCCCACGATGAGAGTGAATGACCTCGTGGATGGGGGGCAGGAGGTAGTGGGGGCCGGGGTGGGATGCTGAGCAGAGGGAGCCACAGTGGCAGGAACCCCTTGATCCTCACTGCCCCAAGTGCCCATCAGACCCTGCTCCCTAAATGCTTTCTCCAGAGCCCCCCAACCCTCTCCTCATTGCCTTCTCAGCAATGACTTTCACTCCGTGGGTACCTGCAACAGCTGCCCTTTCCCCTTTCCCCACCCTTGCAGTCTCCGCAAGCCTTCCTCAGAGTCTGGCCTGGGCTGGGGTCTTACCTGGGTCTCCTTGGGCTTTATGGAAGACGGTGAAGGCCCAAAGGAGCAGGAAACAGCAGAGCGCGGGGAGGGTGAGCCAGCCTGGCATGATGGAGAGTTAGCCAGGAACTGTCTGCAGGACAGGAAGGATGGGAAGTTCTCAGGACTGAGGCAAAAGTGGGGGGAAGAGCAGGGTTGGGGGTGAACTCCCATCAGAGATTCCTAGAAGGGACTGTCCAGCTGGAAGCCACTGGGGCAGAGAAAAGGGGTTAGTGACAAAATGACGGTAATGAGGGGAGGAAGGCAGTAGCAACCCCCTTCCTCACCCTCTCTTCCTCTCTCACATCCTCTCAGCCTGCAGGTACTAATTTAGCATCTCCTCTACCTGTCCCCCTCATCACAAGTGCTACTTCCCAAGCTTGCCATCTGGACTGCCAGCTCATGTCTATCCTCTCCCAGCACCCATTCTCCATCTTGAAGCTAGAGTCAAAATGATCTTGTCACTCTCCTGCCTTTTTTTTTTTTAGATCGAGTCTCGATCCATGGTCCAGGCTGGAGCGCAGTGGCATGATCATGGCTCACTGCAGCCCCTAACTTCTAGGCCCAGGTGATCCTCCCACCTCAGCCTCCTGAGTAGCTGGGAATACAGACATGCGCTGCCACACCCAGCTAATTTTTTAAGTTTTTAGTAGAGACAAGGTCCTGCTGTGTTGGCAAGGCTGGTGCTAGGAACACAGCAGGCGTGAGCCACTGTGCCTGGCCTTGTCATTCTCCTGTTTGAAAGTGACTTCTGATTGCCCTGAGGATAAAATCCAATCTCATAACCACAGCTTCCGAGGCTGTCTATAATCTAGTTGCTCCGTGCACCTCCAGCCTGGCTCCGCCTCGCCTCTTACCACGCTGGCCTCTGCACTGTGCCCCAGACATGCTGGACTTCTGGCAGTTTCCCACACAGTCCAAGTTTGCACTCACTTCCTTTCCTTTGTGCCCGTCTTGGTTACACAGGCCTCACCTCCTTTGGGAAACCTTTCCTCACCCCCAGTTTGCTACACTGTAGTGCACTGTCGTCTGCTGAACTGGGGACTTTTTTTTTTGAGACAGGATTTCACTCCGTCACCCAGACTGTGGCATGATCACGGCTTACTGCAGCCTCCGCCTCTCAGGCTCAAGCCATCCTCCCACCTCAGCCTCCCGAGTAGCTGGGACGACTGGCACACACCACCACGCCCCACTAATTTTTTTTCTTTTGTATTTTTTGTAGAGGTGGAGTTTCGACATGTTGCCCAGGCTGGTCTTAACTCCTGGGCCCAAGTAATCCTTCTGCCTTGGCCTCCCAGAATGCTGGGATTACAAGCCTGAGTCACCGCACCCAGCCAGCACTTTTTGTCTTACAAGTACTCTTACTAGCACCTAAATTTAACAGTGTGAATTTGAACTATATGCATATGCATATATAGACTATATCAAGGAGGTTTTCCAGAAACTATGAAGTTAAATATAAAATTATAAAGTTTTGCCGGGTGCGGTGGCTCAAGCCTGTAATCCCAGCACTTTGGGGAGGCTGAGGCGGGTGGATCACGAGGTCAAGAGATCGAGACCATCCTGGTCAACATGGTGAAACCCCGTCTCTACTAAAAATACAAAAAATTAGCCGGGCATGGTGGCGCGTGCCTGTAATCCCAGCTACTCAGGAGGCTGAGGCAGGAGAATTGCCTGAACCCAGGAGGCGGAGGTTGCGGTGAGCCGAGATCGCGCCATTGCAGTCCAGCCTGGGTAACATGAGTGAAACTCCGTCTCAAAAAGAAAAAAAAAAAAAAAAAATTATAAAGTTTTTTTTAAAAACTACTTTAAATGCAATTATCTATTTCAGTATAGTAGTTGATGCCCCCTCCTCTTTATTTATTTTTATTTTTTTTTAGAGACAGGATCTTACTATGTTGCCCAGGTTGGCCTCCAACTCCTGAGCTCAAGCAATCCTCCCACCTCAGCCACCCAAGTAGCTGGAACTACAGGTCTGAGTCACTGCATCTAGCTGTTCCTTTATTGTATCATTCTTATCACCTTGACCTTTAAAAAAAAAAAAATGAACTGGGTTGGGCACAGTGGCTCATCCCTGTAATCCCAATACTTTGGAAGGCCGAGGTGGGTGGTTCACTTGAAGTCAGGAGTTCAAGACCAGCATGGCCAACATGGTGAAACCCCATCTCTACTAAAAATAAAAAATGTAGCTGGGCGTGGTAGCATGCACCTGTAATCACAGCTACTCAGGAGGCTGAGGCAGGAGAATTGTTTGAACCCGGGAGGCGGAGGCTGCAGTGAGCCAAGATCGTCCCACTGCATTCCAGCCTGGGGGGTAGAGCAAGACCCTGTCTCCAAGAAAATAAAAAAATTGACTGAAGACTTCTTGACTTCACTGCATTTATTCTCCAAATCTGGCTCCTCTATTTCTTAATTGCATGACTATGCATAAGTTACTTATCATGTGGAAGTTACTTAACCTCTCTCTGCCTCAGGGTCCTCATCAGTGAAATGTGGGGAATAATAGCACACCTACCTCACTGAGTAGTTGTGAGGATTAAATGAAGTGAGAGATTCAAAATGCTTGAAATAGTGTCTGGAATGTAATAAGTGCTCTGTATGTGTTAGCTGTTATCTCCAGTTCCCCGCATAGTTTCTGGCACATAGTAGGTGCTAAATAAGTGTGTGTGGTTTAATGAATGAACTTACATTAAAGACTCATGGGAAGACAGGATGGGTAATGGAGAGAGGGAGGAAGCACCCAAAGTCTCACTCTTGTCCTCCAGGCTGGAGTACAATGGCATGATCTCGGCTCACTGCAACCTCTGCCTCCCAGGTTTAAGCCATTCTCTTGCCTCAGCCTCCCAAGGAGCTGGGATTACAGGTCTCTGCCACCATGCCTGGCTAATTTTTGCATTTTTAGTAGAGACAGGATTTCACCATTTTGGCCAGGCTGGTCTTGACCTCCTGGCCTTAGGTGATCTGCCCACCTCAGCCTCCCAAAGTGCTGGGATTACAGGCATGAGCCACCGCGCTCAGCCACATATATATTTTTATATTTACTCCTCCCAGCAATCCTCTGAGGCAGAAACAATTATAAATCCCATTGTACACCTGCTGAAACAAAGGTTCACACATTTTAGGAAATGAGGTCACACAGCTAGTAAGAGGAAGGGTTCGCTGGGATTTGAATCCAGATCTGAGAGTGAGGCTTGAGCACTTAATCACTGATCTATATTTCTGTATTTCAAAACAGGTGCATATGCTCTTCATACCTCCTAATAGAAAATGAGAGAGTAATCAGCAGCTCCATTGCCTACCTGGTCTCTTCCCAGAGATGGAAGGAGCAGTGCTTAGCAGCTTTTTGCCTTGCTTGAGGAAGAGGTTCCGGAAGAAGCTGTTGCCAGGCTCCTGAGAGTTCCAAGCACCTTAAAATTCTGGGACTTGAGTACCTGATCAACACAGTTTCTCCTTTTGCACCTTTGAGGAAAAGCTTCTGTCCTGTGCTCAAAGAAGCAGCCAAGCTGCTAAGAACGACCCCCCACCCCCACCAGTCCATTCAGCCCTGTTAAGTGACCTGTGTCCAGCCCTGTGACTACATCTGTGAAAAGCACTATTCTGGAACCAGGGGAAGATGCTGGGCTTGGGATGAGGGCTGGGAACCCATGAAGGGGAATGGAATAAAGGGGGCAACCCAGGCACGATGACCAGGAAGAGTGCAGAAAGTGAGATGCTTCATTGTTTCTCGATGCCTTTAGACCAGAGAGGGGTAGATCGATCGTTGGATATGAAGGTGTTGGATTGATGGGGATGGGGATGAACTCTAAATGTGGCTCAAAGATCCGTAAATGCCAAGCTCCAGCTACCTCCTTTTCCAGATGCACCTCATCTCAGCAGCACCCCCATCTCCCCTTGCCCCACAGCAGAGTACTCACCTCTGCCCTCTGGTGCCTGAGTGCACATTGCCTTTGCGAATGGACTCTCAGGTGGGAACCATCCAGGACTTCCAGCTGCTTCAGGAAACCTGACCTCTTCTTTACAGCCCCCTGTCTGTCTGTCTATCCTTCCCTTCTCAGTCCCCACCCCATCGGAAGCACAATTTCCCATTGTCTCTCTCTTTTCCCCTATTGTTGAATAACAGGGCCCCTTTCTTTATTCTGTGGGCAATGGCAATGAAATGTCAACAGCTGGGGATGTGGGATGCAGGACCGGCTGGCACATACCACCGGAAAAGGGCCTGGATGGGGGGCGGGCTCAGAACAGGAATTGACATCTCCAAGAGAAGAGAATAGGGTGAGGGGCAGACAACGGATGGTGGAAAGGTTGAAATGGAATCTCTCTCAATACTTCAAACTGCAGGACTCTAAAGAGATTTTGTCTGCGGCCAGAGGAAAGGCTGGGCTCCATGAGGGCAGAGGGAGTGGCTAGCATTGCAAGAGGAGAGATGGAGATTAGACAGGAAGGAAGATTTTTCTGTCCTTGGGGAGGAACATGAGAATTTCTGAGGATAGCAGGACTTTGGAAATCTCTCCAAAACAGAGGTTATCTTATTGCTTCCCTAATTTTCTACCTCTTCCCTCAGCACAAATAGTACTTTTTTTAAAGTACTCAGAAGGACGTCCTTAATCTTCCTAGATGGAAATTCATTTAAAGAGACAGGGGTCTCCATCTGTTGCCCAAGCAGGAGAGCAGTGGCCCAATCACAGCTCACTGCAGCCTCAAACACCTGGGCTCAAGTGATCTTCCCGCCTTCGCCTCAAAATTAGCTAGGACTACAGGTGTGCACCACCACACCCGGCTAATTTTTTTTTTTTTTTTTTTTTTTTTGAGACAGAGTCTGGCTCTGTCACCCAGGCTGGAGTGCAGTGGTGAAATCTCGGCTCACCGCTACCTCTGCCTCCCAGGTCCAAGCCATCCTCCTCTCACCTCAGCCTTCTGAGCAGCTGGGATTACAGGTGTGCGCCACCACGCCCATCTAATTTTTGTATTTTTGTAGAGATGGGGTTTCACCAAGTTGCCCAGGCTGGTCTCCAACTCCTGGGCTCAAGCAATCCGCCTGCGTTGGCCTCCCAAAGTGCTGGGATTACAGGCATAAGCCACCGTGCCCGGCCTAATGAAGTTCATTTTAAAAACTTTCTCATTGAGGCATAATTTACATACAAAAAAGTGCATGGAAATTATGTGTACAGGTAAATGAATTTTTATCTATGTACATATGATGTACACAGGTAAAAACCCACCAGATCAAGATACAGAACATTTCCAACAAGGCCGAATAGGCCTGATTGTTCTGTTTTCTATCAATGCAGAGGGAGGATTCCCTCCACCTGCCCCTGTAAACAGCCGTTTAGAAATGTTGTGAGCTTTAAGTTGCATTTTAGCCTTATTTTCTCTCTGTTGAGCAGCCCCATGGAAGTAACTTTGCATTATTAAAAACAAATAATTTCATGTTCTGTAAGTTAAAAATTTTTTTAAAAAGAGTCCGGGCACTATGACTCATGCCTGTAATCCCAGCACTTTGGGAGGCCAAAGTGGGTGGATCACCTGAGGTCAGGAGTTTGAGACCAGCCTGGCCAGCATGGTAAAACTCTGCCACTACTAAAAATACAAAAATTAGCCAGGCGTGGTGGTGCACACCTGTAATCCCAGCTCCTCAGGAGGCCTGAGGTGGGAGAATCACTTGAACCCGGGAGACAGAGGTTGCAGTGAGCTAAGATGGCGCCACTGCACTCCAGCCTGGACAACAGAGTGAAACAAAGTGAGACTCCATCTCAAAAAAAAAAAAAAGAACCATCCCCTTTCAGAACTGGAGGAGACCTCAGGATGCTGAACATTTACTAGAGGAGGAGACAGAGGAGATGGAGAGGAAGGTGGCCTGCCCCCAATCACACACAGTCGTTGAGTCAAACCTAGAAGTTCCCGCTTTTCCCACTAATCCTCTTCTGCCTCTCTCCTTGGCTGTCCAGTTCAGACAAGTTCCAGGTTTTCACTTGGGCCATATCTAATAAGAGGAAGCCCGCCCTGAATATATATATTTTTTCTTTTTTTGAGACTGGGTCTCATTCTGTCACCCAGGCTGGAGTGCAGTGATCTGATCACAGCAGACTGCAGCCTCGACCTCCCAGGCGCAAATGAGCCCTCCCACCTCAGCCTCTTGAGTAGCTTAGTGCACAATGTGCAACACCACACCCGGCTAACTTTCAAAAATTATTTGTAAAGACAGGGTCTCCCTATCTTGCCCAGGTTGCTCCCCAACCCCTGGACTCAAGTAACTCTCCCCGCTTGGCCTCCCAAAGTGCTGGGATTACAGGCATGAGTCACTGCACCCAGCAGACTATACTCTTGAGAGATTTGATTGACTATCTTTTCCCTGTCTACTCCGTCCCTGTTCTTAAGCGCTTCCCTCCTCCTCCCACGACTGTCTCTCTCATGGGAGAAGACAAATAGCCCCCTGTCTCCTTGGACAGGACACCCTGATCCAGTGCATCTGATTGGCTTCCTCCCAACTCAAACAAACAGCCTCCGGCAGAGGGAGGAGTAGATATAAATGGCTCCACATCCTGGGGGCCCCTGCGTCGATTCCCAGGCTCATTCTTTACTGCTCCTTTCTCCACAAATCACTTCTGAACTGTGGCTTGGAAATCTCTGGTATGTAAATCCATAAAAGGCTGGAGGGGAGGAAAGCCTAGAACTATTTGATAGATGCAAAAACAACCCATTAAGGATAGAATGAGAAAGGAACAGACAGGAATACATATAATGAATAGCTAAACTGTGTTTAGTTTACTCAAGATCACTTTCATTCTCTGCTTCCCCCCAGATGCTAAAACAGGACTGGAGTGAGATGATTGAGACAGTCCTGTACCTACCGACCAGGGTGTGGCACAGTGATTCCAGACAAGCACGGGGTCCCCACATCTCCTCCTCCCTCTCTTTTTTTTTTTTTAATAATTATTTTTTCTTTTTTTTCAGGCCTATACTGGCTGACCGACTTCTCCTTCTCTAACACCCACACTCAGCTTCTTCCCTCCAAGGGGATTCAGCTGGCCAGTTTTCCTGACCCCAGGCGACGGCAAGTGTGGTCCCAGTTTATGACTAGGATTGTTGTGTGAATGGCTGAAAGGGTTGGCAAGACGACTACACTTTAGGGAGGATTTTAAAAGGCATAGCTGTCTCTGGTCTTTCTCTTTCTTACATTTTTTAAATAAAACTTTTTTTTAAGAGACAGGATCTCTAAAAAATTTTTAAAGAGATGTGATCTGCCTCTGTAGCCCAAAACTGCCGTACAGTGGCATGATCATTGCTCACTGCAGCCTCAAACATTCAAGTGATTCTCCTGCCTCGCCCTCCTGATTAGCTGTGACTACAGGCAGGCACTCCATGCCTGGCTCTCCCGCATTACTCTAGGGCCAAAAGGCAGGAACAATGAACTCAGCCTGGTGCTTTATTTGAGCTCTCACCTAGATTCTACTCCTGGCCACATACAGAGGCCTGGGGTATGCGAGGCACACTACCCAGAGCATGCGAGGTAGACTCTGCAATACAAACCTCTACAGCGACTGGGCATAGGAGAGCTTCTATCAGAGGACAGGAGGCTCGGGTTCTCCTTACAGTTCTACCACCGTGTCACCTTAGGTAAGGGCTTCGCCACTGGGCCTGTTTCTTCATCTGCACAATGGAAACTGAATTCCATTTACATTATTTTCTGAAGGGCCTCAGTGTGCAGAGACACAGAAGCAAATGACCTTATGAAGCTCCTGACTGTATGAAGTTCTTGGTCAAACGAATAGTACCTCTTCTGCCCATCTCAGAGGTAGATGAGGGTAAGATAAAATAATGGAAAGCACAAAGAACAGTAAAAGTCAAGAAACTGTTTGCAAAGTTACCAAGATATAAAATCAGATTTTACTTATTAATAATCATGTCACGGCCAGGCACGGTGGCTCACACCTGTAATCCCAGCACTTTGGGAGGCTGAGGCGGGCGGATCACTAGGTCAAGAGATCGAGACCATCCTGGCCAACATGGTGAAACCCCATCTCTACTAAAAAAATACAAAAATTAGCTGGGCGTGGTGGCACGTGCCTGTAGTCCCAGCTACTCGGGAGGCTGAGGCAGGAGAATTGCTTGAACCCGGGAGGCGGAGGTTGCAGTGAGCCGAGATCGCGCCACTGCACTCCAGCCTGACGCCTGGTGACAGAGCGAGACTGTCTCAAAAAAAAAAAATGATAATAATAATAATAATCATGTCACTTGTCACTCTGTTTATAACTGTCAGTCCACTGCTGATATTCAAGTAGACCATTTAAACTGTGTTTTTGCTCAGCTACCCCTGCAAATGTCTCAAGATCTTGACTCTTTGTTTTCTTAGCCCATCTTGTTCTCCCAGGCCCCAAAGCTTGCCGTCTCAAGTCCCTGCCTCTCTTCTCATTCTGGCCAGTCTAGGCGGGGTCTGACTTCAGTGTGTACAGATTCTCACTCCCAATCTCATATTGGTCAAACAAACCCAGAAGTAAGAAGATCTACAAGTATTAATCAACCATTCTTAGACCAGGATTAGAATAATTTTAAAAAGTGAACCCTGTCTTATAGCTCTATATTCTTTCATGTGGGAGAAATAAATTCTATCACAGTATTATTATTCCCATTTTATAGACCAGGAAACTGATGCCCAGAAAGGGTAAGTTAGTATCTCGTCCCAGTTCATACACTAAGTAACCCAGGTAGCTTATCACCAAAGCTAGCTGAGTTCTTCTTTGCTGTGAAAGAATAATTTCTGGAAACTTGCAAAAGGTAAAATGAGGATTTTTCGGTTTCTTGTTTTTGTTTTTTTGATATCACATTAAAGCATTTTCTTTTCCTCCTCCTCCTCCTCCTCCTTCTTCTTCTCTTCTTTTTTTTTTTTTTTTTTTTTTTGAGACGG
>NW_022437059.1:951842-985064 GCF_009761245.1 Sapajus apella | reverse complement strand
GCCCGGCCTCTTTTTTTTTTTTTTTTAAGGAGTTTCACCATGATGGCCAGGCTGGTCTTGAACTCCTGACCTCAGGCGATCCACCCACCTCGGCCTCTCAAAGTGCTAGGATTACAGGTGTGAACCACAGCGCCCGGCCTTCTTCTTCTTTTATTTATTTATTTGACATGGAGTCTTGCTCTGTTGCCCAGGTTAAAGTACAATGGTGTGATCTCGGCTCATTGCAACCTCCGCCTCCTGGGTTCAAGCAATTCTCCTATCTCAGCCTCCCAAGTAGCTAGGATTACCAGCATGTGCCACCACACCCAGCTAATTTTTTTTTAATATTTATTTATTTATTTATTTATTCATTTTGAGATGGAGTCTCACTCTGTCAGCTAGGCTGGAGAGCAGTGGCATGATCTTGGCTCACTGCAACCTCTGCCTCCCAGGTTCAAGCAACTCTCTGCCTTAACCTCCCGAGTAGCTGGGATTACAGACATCCGATATCACGCCCAGCTAATTTTTGCATTTTTAGTAAAGACAAGGTCTCATCATCTCGGCCAGCCTGGTCTTGAACTCCGACCTCGTGATCCACCTGCCTCGGCCTCACAAAGTGCTGAGATTACAAGCATGAGCCACCGCGCCCAGCCATTTTTTTGTATTTTTAATAGAGACTGGGCTTCACCATGTTGGCCAGGCTGATCTCAAGCTCCTGACTTCAAGTGATCCATCCGCCTCAGCCTCTCAAAGTGTTGGGATTACAGGCATGACCCCCTGCACCTGGCCTGGAGCCTTTTCTAATAAGCTTGCTTGACACTCGTATGACTCTCCCAGGGAATGTGACTTTGTTGTCACGGTACATTTGATAAATAATCTACAACTTACAAATGCACAGACATTTATAGTCGTGTCGGGTAAAAGCTAACTTGCAGAACTTGATAAAATGATAGGGTTTTATTGCCCAATTGGGAAGTTAACCACAAAGGGGTTTTGATTTTACTGTCCTAGAAAGTTAACCAGTCCTATATCTAAATTACCAATCTAATTTTGACAATTCTTTTCTTTTTTTTTTGAGACAGAGTCTCGCTCTGTTGCCCAGACTGGAGTGCAGTGGCATGATCTCGGGATCATGCATCAAGAATCTCCTGCCTCAGCCTCCCAAGTAGCTGGGATTACAGGAGCCCACCACCACACCCCGCTAATTTTTTTGTATTTCCAGTAGGGGGGTGTGGTTTCACCATGTTAGCCAGGCTGGTCTCGAACTCCTAACCTCGTGATCCACCTGCTCTGGTGTCCCAAAGTCCTGGGATTACAGGCGTGAGCCACCACTCCCACCCAGCCTGACAATTATTTTCTTATTGACTGTTTAAATTCCTGTTTCTTGGGCCAGACACAGTGGCTCACCCTTGTAATCCCAGCACTCTGGGAGGCTGAGGCAGGCAGATCACAAGGACAGGAGATCAAGACAATTTTGGCAAACATGGTGAAACCCCGTCTCTACTAAACAATACAAAAAACTACCCAGGCATGGTGGCACACACCTGTAGTCCCAGCTACTCAGGAGGCTGAGGCAGGGGAATAGTTTGAACCAGGGAGGTGGAGGTTGCAGTGAGCTGAGATCGTGCCACTGCACTCCAGCCTGGCACCAGAGCAAGACTTCATCTCAAAAAAAAAATCCTGTTTCTAAAATGCTCCTCAAAGCAGCTCTTTTATCTCCTTATTGGTTCCCTCATTAATTAGTTAAATAAAACGACAGCATGAGTTAACAAATAACAAAAAAACTTGAGAATTCTGTTTTTCCACTTCCCAACTTCCCTTTATTGAGGGCAAGACACTAACACCCTCCACTTCCCTTTAATAAATCCACTGGCAGAACTACTGCAAGAGTTCCTAGGGAGCTAAAACTCTTGGAAGGATAGGACCACTTTGTATCTCCAGCTATGGACTCCAAGAGGAAGTGGCCATTGTCAGCAAGACTCCTCTGCACCGCCTTCTCGTAGCTAAGGACATCCTTTGCTCTTTGCTGCTCCTGCGGGCCACCATTTTCTGCTCCTCAGTCCCACTAGCAACATCAAAGACACTTTAGGTGTACCCATTGTGCTTCCTCCGGGGAAGCTTTCCTTAACAAAAGCAAGAAGCGGGAGCCAGGCACAGTGACAGTTGTCTGTGGTCCCAGCTACTCCGGAGGCTGAGGCAAGACAAATGGTAACATGTAATAAGGCAGACAGCCAGCAGGTGGGGCAAGAAGGCTGTATCTCCACCGCTGAGGGCCCCTGCAGCGTTCTGGGCTGCACCTGGCTTAGGTCTTGTGCACGTTTGAGGGATCACCCGGTGTCGTGTGGGTTTGGTGTACAGATTATTTTTCAATATGTAAAGATATTACTTTTGTTTCATTAGAAACAGATAAAAATCGTTAAGTAAGTGCAATGTGACTTTCGTATGTGTATGGATTTTATGTCCTCTTAGAAATTAGGTGGCCGAGCCCAGTGGCTCACACCTGTAATCCCAGCACTTTGTGGGGCCGAGATGGGTGGATCTCTTGAATCTAGAAGTTTGAGACCAGCCTGGGCAACGTGGTGAAACCCCATCTCTACAAAAAAATACAAAACTTAGCTGGGCATGGTGGCACACGCCTGCAATCCCAGCA
This sequence comes from Sapajus apella, assembly GCF_009761245.1. NCBI lineage: Eukaryota > Metazoa > Chordata > Mammalia > Primates > Cebidae > Sapajus > Sapajus apella. The sequence continues at coordinate 982,435 of NW_022437059.1, read as the reverse complement.
ACTTGGAAGGCTGAGACGGGAGGATCACATGAGCCTAGAGAGGTCGAAACTGCAGTGAGCTATGATTGCACCACTGAACTCCAGCCTGGGCCAGAGTGAGACCCTAAAAAAACAACAAAAAAAAGCAAGCAAAAAACCCAGCATTTTGGGAGGCTGAGGTGGGCGGATCCCTTGAGGTCGGGAGTTCAAGACCAGCCTGGCCAACATGGTGAAACCCAATCTCTACTAAAACACAAAAATTAGCTGGATGTGGTGGCAGGTGCCTGTAGTCCCAGTTGCTCGGGAGGCTGAGGCAGGAGAAGCATTTGAACCTGGGCAGAGGTTGCAGTGAGCCTCGAGCAGCTGCACTCCAGCGCAGGAGACAGAGTGAGGCTCACTTTCAAAAGAATAAATAAATAAATAAAAAGAAAAAGAAAAAAATTATTCAATGACACTTGTTAAAGCGTGGTAAGGCGACTCCATTCAGGACCACTGAGATAGGTACAGGGACCACAGCAACAGGATTTTGCAGTGGGAGAGAATGAGAAATTGGGCTCAACTCTCAATACAGCATGGGAAGTGGGTATTTATGAGCAACGTGCAGGGTGGTGGTCAGTAGGTGGGAAATTATTAAGAGAAAACACCAGGGATAAAGGGAATTTGTGCTAAAACCTTACAAGATTCTTGCCGAAGACAGGCTTGGGGTAATCAGATATCACCAGCTGGCTGGTGAAGGATGAGGAACCTGATCAGATATCAAGAGTGATCAGGTATCAAGAGTAGGGGGCTTAGGATGAGCGCAGTGGCTCACTCCTGTAATCCCAAGCACTTTGGGAGGCCGAGGCAGGAGGAACGCTTGAGCCCAGGAGTTGGAGACCAGTCTGAGCAACATGACAAAACCCCATCTCCACAAAAAATACAAAACTTAGCCAGGTGTGGTGGGCCATGCCTGTGGTCCCAGCTACTCAGGAGGCTGAGGTGGAAGGATTACTTGAGTCCAGCAGGTCGAGGCTGCAGGAAGCCATGATCTCGCCACTGCACTCCAGCCTGGGCAGCAGAGAAAGACCCCATCCCAAAAACAAAACAAAACAGAATCGGGGGGATTCATGCTAAATTGACCTAACAGGATTCTTTCCTTTTTTTTTTTTGAGACGGTCTCACTCTTGTCACCTAGGCGGGAGCACAGTGGCACAATCACAGCTCACTGCAGCCTTGACTTCTCAGTGTGGGCCACCACACTCGGTTACTTTTTAGATTTTAATTATCTTTTTTTTTTTTTTTTTTTTGAGACAGAGTTTCGCTCTTTTGCCCAGGCTGGAGTGAAGCAGCGTGGTCTCAGCTCACTGCAACTTCTGCCTCCTGGGTTCAAGCGATTCTCCTGCCTCAGCCTCCCGAGTAGCTAGGATTATAGGCACCGGCCACCATGCCAGCTAATTTTTGTATTTTTAGTAAAGACGGGGTTTCGCCATGTTGGCCAGGCTGGTCTCGAACTCCTGACCTCAGGTGATCCACCCACCCTGGCCTCCCAAGTGCTAGGATTATAGGCATGAGTCACTGTGTGCAGCCAATACCATTTGTTGAAAAGACTATTCTTTCTCCATCGAACTGTTTTGGCACTTTTGTTCAAAGTCAATTGCCCATAAACGCATGGGTTTATTTCTAGATTCTCAATTCCATTCCAGTGATCTATATGTCTATCCTCTTTGAAAACCACAAAGTCTGTAGCTTTGTAGTAAGTTTTGAAATCAGGAAGTGTAAGTTCTACAACTTTGCTCCTTTCAAAGACTTATGGCTATTCTGGGCCCTTTGCATTTCTTTTCTTTTCTCTCTCTCACTCTTTTTTTTGTGTGTGTGTGACAGAGTCTCACCCTGTCACCCAGGCTGGAGTGCAATGGCATGAGCTCGGCTCACTGCAATTTTCACCTTCCAGGTTCAAGCGATTCTCATGCCTCCCAAATAGCTAGGATTACAGACTTGTGCCACCACGCCTAGCTAATTTTTAGTAGAGACGGGGTTTCACCATATTGTCCAGGCTGGTCTAGAACTCCTGACCTGAGGTGATCCTCCTGCTTCTGCTTCCCAAAGTGCTGGGATTACAGGTGTTAGCCACTGGGCCCAGCTGGCCTTTTGCATTTCTATATGATTTCTAGGATGAGCTTGCTGACTTATGAAAAAAAAAAAAAAAAAGGCAGCTGGGATTTTGATAGGGATTGTGTTGAAATTACAGATCAATTTAGAGAGTATTGTCATCTTAACAATATTGTCTTCCATTTAATGAACACACACAAGATATCTTTCCATTTACTTAGCTCTTCTTAGGTTTTTTCAATGAGGTTTTGTAGCTTCAATGTATAAAGCTTGCACTTGTTTTGTTAAATTTATTCCTTTTGTGGCAGGGCACGGTGGCTCACGCTTGTAATCCCAGCACTTTGGGAGGCCGAGGCAGGTGGATCACGAGGTCAAGAGATCGAGACCATCCTGGTCAACATGGTGAAACCCCGTCTCTACTAAAAATACAAAACATTAGCTGGGCATGGTGGCGCATGCCTGTAATCCCAGCTACTGAGGAGGCTGAGGCAGGAGAATTGCTTGAACCCAGGAGATGGAGGTTGTGGTGAGCCGAGATCGCGCCATTGCACTCCAGCCTGGGTAACAAGAGTGAAACTCTGTCTCAAAAAAAAAAAAAAAAAAAATGTATTCCTTTTATTACTTTTGATCCTATTGCCTTTGAATTTTTAACATAGATAGGCTCTTGCTGTAGGTAACGTTTTGTATCTTTTTTCATTTCAATTGTATCATAGACATGTACCCAAGCCGAGTGTGGGGGCTCATGCATTTAATCCCAATGCTTTGGGAGGCTGAGGCAGGCGGCTCACGAGGTCAAGAGATTGAGACCATCCTGGCCAAGGTCAAGAAATCAAGACTGTCCTGGCCAACATGGTAAAACCCTGTCTCTACTAAAATACAAAAACTAGGTGGGCATGGTGGTGAGCACCTGTAGTCCCACCTACTCAGGAGGCTGAGGCAGGAGAATCGCTTGAAGCCAGGAGGTGGAGGTTGCAGTGAGCTGAGATCACACCACTGCACTCCAGCCTGGTGGCAGAGCAAGACTTCATCTCAAAAAAAAAATTATTCAACATAATTTTTGAAGACTACATATTAGTCTATTGTATGTTTACACTGTAATTTATTTTGCCTTCCCCCTGTCATGAGATAATTTTGATTCTTGCCAATTTTTCCATTTTATAAATATTACTGTAATAAATATTTCTATGCATCTTGTTATCGGCATTTCAGGTCATTTCTTTATAAGCATTTTTGTATTCTTGTTTTCTAATAATGGCCTTTATTTCTACCCTTGTGAGAAGGTATGAGACCCCATTAAACTGTGACCTCCTTGAGACCCATTTCTCTTGCAATCCCTCATCGAGTCAGGCAGAATGGTAAGCTCAAAGACTTAGGCCAGACTAGGAGTCTTCATTCAAAGATTTATGGCCATTAAGTCCTGGGAGTGGCTGGCAAAGCGCGTCACACAAAAACTCTTTGTTGGAAAGGGACCTTGAGGGTTATCTCATTCAGAATTTTAAAAACTCTTATATATTACATATATATATACACACACACACACACGACTATGTATATATACGTGTACATACATATACATATGTATGAAATATTCTATATAACATACTATTTTGTATATAATACACACACATATATTTTAGATAGAAGGAATAGAAGAGATGGAGAGGCAGAGGGGTGTGGAAATTGAAGCCCTGCCTGTGGAATTTTCTCAGTGACTGCAAGACTACGGCAAAACTCAAGTTTGCCTATAGAACTGGTGTCTCGCCATGTCGCCCAGGCAGGCTGGTTTCGAACTCCTGGGCTCAAGCTATCTGCCTGTCTTGGTTTCCCAAAGTGCTGGGATTACAGGCATGAGCCACCACGCCTCGCCCATCCAAGTCTCACAAGCCATGTCCTCCATCCAATCCCACTCAAGGTCCCAACTTTCCCAGGCTAGACTGGGTGTTACCCGAAATCAGGACCTGTGACTTATGCATCTTTGTATCCCCCACTACCAAAGGGACAAGTTCTGGCACACAGTGGTACCGAGAACCAGCTCAGTCGGGAGACGCCCATCCAGGCAGCGCTGAAGGTATCTGAGAGGCAGACACCCAGATAGCACAACAGAGTGATCTATCCTGGGGACCAACAGCCTGAAAGCCTTCTGGGCTGACAGCTCTCCAGACTAAAGGCCCCGAGCAGATTCTCATCCACGCATTTATTTGCTCTTTGACAGGTGATTCTTATTAGTACACAGGTGCTCTACATTTACACATAACTCAAGAATATACCAAGGAGGCAGCTGTTACACGCCTACCACTAATTACAAAAAGGTATCCTTCACAGAGGAGCCATGGGGGCAGGGCAAACTTAATGTTTCTCAACACAGTGGTAAGTCAAAAGGTGTTTGATGAGGCTGATCATGGTGGCTTATGCCTGTAATCCCACCATTTTGGGAGGCAGAGGCGTGTGTATTATTTGAGGCCAGGAGTTGGAGACCAGCTTGGGCAATGTGACAAGACCCCTTCTCTACAAAAAACACAAAACTTAGCCAGGAGTGGTGGTGCATGCCTGTGGTCCCAGCTACTCAGGAGGCTGAGGTGGGAGGATCACTTGAGCCCAGGAGGCAGAGGTGGCCGAGATTGCACCACTGTGCTCAAGAATGGGCGACAGAGAGAGACCCTGTCTCGAGGTAAAAAAAGTGCTTGATGAACCTGTTGAGATGTCTAGTCTCTAGGCCTGTATAAATGACTGTTCCTGTGAAGGCGGAGTGTTCATGAGTATTCAACCCTGCAAAATCAGGACACAACTATCAGGACACGGAATAGCCATCACTTATTCTGCCTCCACGAATTTCTCAAGCTACTCTGGATGCTTCCCTAGGGTTTTGCTTCCTGATATTTGTACCCGGGACTAGCTCAGTATAGGACACACAGCAATTCTTGGCATCCTGAGAGGGCTAGTTAGTACTGAAGTCCCTTGGCTGGTCAAGGATTGCAGGTATGAGGCAAATCCTTGAGCCTCGGAACCTCCGAAATGGGCAGGCTCCAGGTCCCAGTTTCTATGGCAACCATACTGGCAAGTTGGCCTACGCAATGGTTTCTCTTGGGAGGACCGTGATTTTCGTTCTGGCGGACGTCTCTATGGTTTCTACAGGCTAGAAGGAACAACATGGCATTTCCGGGAAGATGGCGGCGCGCAAGTTACGTTTGACACATGTTTCCGCGGAGAGGACCTGGCAATGATGGTAAGGGGCTCCCTTCTCCGAACGGTGGTAGTCGGAGCCCGGGCTTAGTAGCAAATATAAGAGGAGCAGAGTATTTTTATACTAGTGGCACTGTGGTAGGAGGGCTAGAATTTAGACACCAAGAGCAAGGAAGCCTAGGGAAAGTGCAGCTGGCTCTTTCACACTGCTGTAAGACGAGTGGAGCTGGGGCCATTTCTGAAAACGCAGATTGTAGAGGGGACAGTGCCCAAAGTCTGATCACAGCTTTCAGAAACACTGGGGTGCACAGCTTCTGTCCAGTTCCATTGAAAATCCGTTAAAGCCATTCCCACTCATTCAGTTCAACAAATAACGACTGAATGCACGCTGCGTTACGTACTCTGGAGTTACGGAATAAAGCTGGTCTCTTACTTCCAGGGCATGTAGTTTTGAATTACTGCGACAAGGGATAGGCCGTGGTCTTAACAGGAGAAAGCACAAAATGCTTGAGACTGAAGAGTGTAGTGATGAAGAACATCAGTTCTTGCCCGGGCACCGTGGCTCACGCCTGTAATCCCAGCACTTTGGGAGGTTGAGTCGGGTGGATCACCGGAGGTCAGGAGTTCAAGACCAGCCTGGCCAACATAGTGAAACCCCATATCTACTAAAAATACAAAAATTAGCCGGGCCTGGTGGCACACGTCTGTAGTTACAGCTATTCGGGAGGCGGAGGCAGGAGAATCGCTTCAAGCTGGAAGGCAGAGGTTGTAGTGAGCCAAGATCACACCATTGCACTCCAGCCTGGGTGACAGACTGGGACTCCAAAAGGAAGGAGGAAAGGAAGGAAGGAGGAAAGGATGGAGGAAGGGAGAGAGAGAAAGAAAATAAAGGAAAGAAAGAGGACCACTTCGAAGTCAGGCGACGTGGGCTTATATTCTAGCTCTGTCGTTTAATTCCAGCTCCATTATTTACTAGCCATGTAACCTTAGGCAAGAAACCCAGGCCTTGTTTTCCTCATTTGTAAAATAATAGTAATATCTATCTCACAGGACTATCAAGATTAAATGAGTTAAGCCCAGGCATGGTGGCTCACAGCTGTAATGCCAACATTTTGGAAAGCAGAGGTGGGCAGATAGCTTGAGCCCAGGAGTTAGAGAGCAGCCTGGACACCATGGCAAAACCCTGTATGTACAAAAGCAAAAATTAGCCAGGTGTGGTGGCATGTGCCTGTGGTCCCAGCTACTCAGGAGGCTGAGGTGGGAGGATGCTTGAGCCCGGGAGTTTGAGGCTGCAGTGAGCCATGATTGTACTACTGCACTCCATCCAGCCTGGGTGACAGAGCGACCCTGAACGACCCTGTCTCAAAAAAGAAAAAAGATTGACTGAGTTAATATGACAATGTGTCAATATATGTAATCTACCTCTTACGCAGTAAGTGCTCAGTAAGAATGCCCTTCCTAATCTGGACACTTTCAAAAGGGAAACTCCAGCCAGACTGAAATACAGCAGTGGTGTCAGAGAAGTGTGTAGCCCCCATACCAAGATGACAGTGTAAATGCTGAAGCATAAGTATAGGATCTGGTCTCAACCAAGTACCATTATCTTATGACTCAGGCTAATAAGCACCTCATTAGGTTTGTGTTTACAAGGTAATATATTTTGGGAGATACTGTGTAAAGAGTATAGATTTACTGTGTAGAGTATAGATTCTGCAGACAAGCTGCCTGGGCTTGAATTCTACATGTTACCTCTGTGACTTGAAGTCACCTAACCTCTTTAAGCCTTACTTTACTCATTTGTAAAATAGGCTAATATTTCCCTGAATGGGCTGGGAAGATTAAATGAAATAATCTTTGTAAAGTCTTAGCACATCCTGGCATGTGGTGGGCACACCATCAATGTAGTTATGAGAATTGAGACACCATTCCTCCTTGACTTCTCCATATGTTGGTGTCTCTGTAGCCAGATAGGGAGCTCCCCAGAGACTAGGCCACCTCCTTCCTCTGTCTCTCCCCAGCGCTCAAGAAAGATAATTCTTTTTTTAATTTTTAATTTTTCCTAGAGACAGGGTCTCACTATGTTGCCCACACTGGTCTGGAACTGCCAGGCTCAAGTGATCCTCCTACTTTGGCCTTCCAAAGTGCTGGGATTACAAACGTGAACCACTACACCTGGCTGCTTTCTTCTTTTTATAAGAGAGGGTCTTGCTCTACTGCCCAGGCTGGACTCGAGCAATCCCACCTCAGTGCCAGCTACCTCCCACGTAGCTAGGACTACAGGTGTGTGCCACTGCACCTGACTAGCAGAGAATTCTTAAGCAGTCAGGATGGAACTGATGGCTGTTTGGACACTTTCTCCTTTCTTCTTAAAAGGATGATATCACCTCTTCTTCTCTGGTGAGAGTCTGAGGATAGAGACTTTTTTCTCACCATGAATGTCACCCCAGAGGTCAAGAGTCGTGGGATGAAGTTTGCTGAGGAGCAGCTGCTAAAGCATGGATGGACTCAAGGTGATCCCCATCGGGCCTCTTCCACATCCCCCAACTCCCCACCTACCTTCTGCACAGGGGAGAGGCATCGTCCTGGATTAACTCTCATGTGGTCCCTTTAATTAAAGGAGGAAAAGGGAAATTTGCAGAAGAAAATTTCTGACTTTCCCAGAAAAGGGAAGAATGGAAGAAATTTGACAGTGGATAATAAGTAGTTAGGAGGACTGGGGGAGGGAAGAAGAGACATGGCCTCTCTCCCAAAAGAATTATGAAGGAAGAGATAGTTCAGACTCACACAAAGGCAGGGAACTATATGGAGTGGTACTAGAAAGAAAGGAGCTGGGAGGGCTGCTGAGAGGTACAGAGTATACCCCAGTGTCAGGTGTCTGGAATGGCAAGAGGCACATGTGGGGGGTGCCTTGTGAGTGCTGATGGCAGGCAGGAGAATAAGCCAAGTTACTCACTGTCCTCTGCAGGCAAAGGCCTCGGCCGGAAGGAAAATGGTATCACCCAGGCCCTCAGGGTGACGCTGAAGCAAGACACTCATGGGGTAAGATTGGGTAGGCTGAGGGAGGTTAGCATGCAGGAGAGAGGGTACCCTTGAGGGCAAGTGAGGCAGGCACTCAGAGCTCATATGTATTCCCCTGGCAGGTAGGACATGACCCTGCCAAGGAGTTCACAAACCACTGGTGGAATGAGCTCTTCAACAAGACTGCGGCCAACTTGGTAGTGGAAACTGGGCAGGTATGAGCTCTTGATAGATGGGCATATGAAACAGGGCCTGGGACCTGTGGGGTGGGCGGGCAGTCACAGTATGTCACCCACTCACTGGTACTGATCATTCTCTACAGGATGGAGTACAGATAAGGAGCCTTTCTAAGGAGACCACCCGTTATAATCATCCCAAGCCCAACTTGCTGTATCAGAAGTTTGTGAAGGTATTAGAGGCTGTGGGTGACAGAGTCCATCCTTTTTCTGTTCCCTAGTCTCCCTGGGGCCTGAACAGTTGCCTTGTATGCCTTATCAATTCTCAGGACTTTTCTAACATAGTGGGCTCCTGTGGCCAGCCTTGCCATTGCTTACTTAAGACTACCCAGACCCTGACAGCAGGAATTGAGATCTTCAGATTCCATGGATCCTGCCATCTGTTAAGGGAGCAGTAATAGGGAGTGGGAGGTAGGGTACAGTCTCTTAAGTCAGGAGCTGCCAATCTTGGGGGGGCCAGGGGACATCTAATTCAAATGACTTAGAAGCCAGAGGAGACCTGAGAGATTATCTGAACCATCCCTGCTTTGCAGATGTGGCTAAAAGGGTAAAGAGTGGTTTGCTGAAGAGTCCACAGCAGGCTAGTAATGGCAAACAGGACTGGAACCCAGGTCTCAGGACCTCCTCTTTCTACTACACCAACAGAAGGAAGCTAACATATAATGGTCATTGTGTGCTAAGGGCCATACATGTTATCTGGCTAATCTACCCCATTTCTCCACCTCTGTTGCCTTCTACTACCCCATTTCGGGCCATCATCATTTCTTGCCTAATTACTTTCTCTACCAGCCTCCTAAGGACACCTCTAGTCTCACTCCCCAACCCAGCCAGTCCATCCTTCACAAAGCATTCAGATTGTTCTAAAACATAAATGTCATCAAGTCACTGGGTCTTCTTTGACCTAGGATGACACAGTCCAGATTTATCGGACTGGCTTACATGGCCCTGCATGCCTGTTCCTGCCATCACCAGCCTCATCTCTTGCCACTTCTCTCCAGGACCACTGCCCTTTAGCCTAACCACTAGCCTAACGATTCCAACCCATTTCTTTGGTACACATTCTTCCTTCTTCAGGTTATTGCACATGTCACTCCCTCTGCTTGGGACATTCTTTCCCTTTCCCCCTTTACCTGCTATTTCTTATCATCCAGAGCTCAGTGTATACATTAGTTACTTTTAGAAGCCATTCTCTGAAGTTTGAGTTGAGTACCCTTCCTCTATCACAGGCAACACTTCCATCATAATTGTCTGTGTAAATTCCACCTGGGCTGGAGCCATGTCATTCTTCATCCACTCTGAATCCCCACCTCCTTGGCCCACAGTAGACTCTCAGTTAATCTGATTAAGTGAAGGTACTATGAACAGGTACTGTGGTGGGGGTGGAGCAGGGCATCTTTACTGTCAATCACTATCAATCACTTGTCCCACTGTGAAAACCTGATGAACCAGAGCATTTCCTTTTCTTGTTCTGCTCACCAGCCAGCTGTGGGCCAGAGAAGGCAAAGCTACTGCACATCCCAACAGCAGCAGCCTGTCTCTTATCCGTGTTCAAGTATGCAGGACGCCACACCTCCCCATGGCTCCTCAAGGAGCAGTGGTGGGGGCTGGCAAACTCCTGCCTGGAGCTATGAATTCTTAGGGGGCTTCCACAAGGGAACAGAGATGGTCGGTGGTGTTGAGAAGGCCTTGTCTATCCCCATGACCCCTCCTAGATGGCCACGTTGACTTCAGGTGGAGAGAAGCCGCTCAAAGACTTGGAGAGCTGCAGTGATGACAACCAGGCGCCCAAGTCCCCAAAGATGTGAGACTTCATTTTAGCCCTTGGGGAATGTGGGAGATGTCCTCAGATCACAAGAGAAACGGCTAAGTCTAATGCTTTACTGGGGGCTTCTTGGGGGTGGGTGGAACTGTGTTGTACTAATCATTGTATCCCTAGTACCTCAAAAAGTGCCAGGTCCTAAATAAGAACTCAGTGTTGAAGGAGTGTTTTAGAGGGAGGAGAGGTTAAGCGTTTCCACCAGCCAGGTCTGTTTGTAACTGCCAATCTCCCCTAACAGTCTGACTGATGAGATGCTGCTCCAAGCCTGTGAGGGGCGAACAGCACACAAGTAAGTAATGGTCAGCTCCTTGAGCTCCCTTCTTTTCTCCCCACCTCTGAGCGTGGCCTGTGCCGCTTCTTGGTTCTTTTTACCCCAGGTAAATGATTCCTGCTACCTACCCATCTATTGCCTGAAGATAGGCAGCTCCCCACTCCTGCCCTCCACCACCTTTCCCTGTAGGCTTAAGGACTAGGCCCATTTCCCCTGATAACCTCGCTCTGACTTGGACCCTGTCTTGTTTCAGGGCTGCCCGTCTTGGGATCACAATGAAGGCGAAGCTTGCTCGCCTAGAGGCTCAGGAACAGGCCTTCCTGGCTCGTCTCAAAGGCCAGGACCCTGGGGCCCCTCAACCACAGTCAGAGAGCACGCCCCCCAAGAAAAAGAAAAAGAAAAGGAAGCAGAAAGAGGAGGAAGAAGCTACAGTATCTGAAAGGAATGATGCAGATGAGAAGCACCCAGAACATGCTGACCAGAGCATCAGAAAAAGCAAGAAGAAGAAAAGGCGACATCAAGGAAAGGTCTCAGATGAAAGAGAAGATACAACTGAAGGGAATGAGGAGGAGGAGGATGCTGCAGGAACAAGTGGGCTTGGGGAATTGAATAGCAGAGAGCAAACCAATCATTCCCTCAGGAAAAGGAAGAAAAAGAAGAGGTGGCACCATGAAGAGGAGAAGATGGGGGTCTTGGAAGAAAGAGGAAAAGGCAAGGAGGCTGCAGGCAGTGTCAGGACAGATGAGGTAGAGAGCAGAGCATACGCTGACCCATGCAGCCGAAGAAAGAAGAGGCAGCAACAGGAGGAGGAGGACTGGAACCTAGAGGATGGAGGTGAGGAAACTGTTTTAGGTGGTGGGACCAGGGAAGCAGAGAGCAGAGCATGCAGTGATGGAAGAAGCAGGAGAAGCAAGAAGAAAAGACAGCAGCATCAAGACGGGGAGGATATCTTGGATGTGAAGGATGAGGAAGATGGCGGGGCTAGGGAAGCAGAGAGCAGAGCATGCACAGGCTCAAGCAGCAGAGGTAAGAGGAGGAGGCAGCAGCATCCCGAGGAGGAAAGAGCTGGAGTCAGCACCGGCCAGAGAGCCAAAAAGAAGAAACAGAAGGGGAGAGACTAAAGGTCTGGCCAAGGTGGGGCTCAAGCGATTCATTTTCAGGAGTTGAAGGCTCAAAGAACAGGGTCAATGCAGGTCTGCAGGTCTTCTGCACCCCTGTCAATGAGAAGTCCCTCCCAAAAAGGAAACTGATCTCCAGGATGTCCACTGCTGAGAGGAGCCAGGAGTGGTAGTATACCTTAGTTGAGGGAACCAGCATAGTCCCCTCTGGAGCTTGTAACCCAGGATCATGAACCCAGGTGCCTAGAGAAGTCAGGCAGCTAAGGGACAAGGAATGCTGGGGGCTGTGGGAACAGGAATGCAGATACCCTTTCAAGGAGCTTTCCTCTTAAAAGAAGCTGAAAATGTAGACTTAATGTGAAGTGCTCTGATTTCTAAATATTGTGAAGGTTAAGAAAAACAAATTTAGGTCTATGGGCTAGATTTAGCCAACAGTTACCAGTTTCTAGCACTACCGAATGAATAAACATCAACTTGGGTTCCTAGCCTGGAGATAAATCCCGACTGGCATCTCTGCTCCCAGCATGGGAAGGTCCTGAATACAAATTAGAAGATACTCCTTGGAGGCCTTTGAAGAAATTCCTTCTGTTAACCTCCTTGTAGTCTTGCTACACTGATAAGTGGAAGTAGCTCCCTATCTGTTTCTCAAATGAATAAGAATTGTGTAAAGGACAGCATAACTCACTTGGCATCTGACAGTCAACTTTCATTGTTCCCAAATACCATGGCAATCTCTTGCCTGTTGTGTTACCCCTGGAGAGATGGCACCCAATCCCCAGGGTTGCTCTCTGACTTCCACCACTTACTGACCTTTATTGCCAGAGGAGCTCCCAGGACTCCACAGTTCCGGAAGAGAGGGGCTCTAAGTCTTTATTGGGAAGCATACCCACCCACCTTCCCTCACTGCAGACGATAGACACACTCGGTGTCAGGGTAGGGTGGCAGGTTCAGCTGGTACTTCTTTTCCAGAGCAGGTGGCACGAAACGACCCCCCAGGTAATGGTAGCGACCAGTAAACTGGGTTGCAGATTTTTTGGGTGCCGTAAGGGAGATGAGCAAGTCTGGCTGGATCCCTGCAGGGTTTCCCTTCTCCACGTCCCATCCTGAAAAAGGGTGGTGGTCAGGAAGAGGCCAGATGTCCTGGCCCCTTCTACACCTTATTTTACCCTAGTCCCAGAGAAGTGAGAAGTCCTCTCAGTTCCCACCTAAGGAGCTCTTATCCTGCAAGCTCCACGTACTCTTGGGCCGTGGTCTCTTCATGGGCCCAACATGTAAAGGGGACTTCTGAATGCCATTCCCCGTCCCTGATGGGGGTCCAGAAAGCTATGTTCTGCCCCTCTATAGTCATATTATTTTAGACCTGTCTGGGCAAAAATCAGGAGGGTAGGGCCCCAATCTCCACCCATTCCCACCCCACCTTCTGGGTCCCAGCACCTGAGGGAATGTCGATGCTGGCAATGGGCACGGTGAGTCCCTTCAGGACACTCAGGATGCTGTGGAACGGTTCCCGAACATCACCTTTGAAGCTGAAGCCAAAGATGGCATCCACCACCAGCTCATACAGTTCATCAATCACCATGGGCTGTGGTGGAGCAGAAAAAGGATGTCAGAGCCAGCAACTGCACAGCCTTAACTAGAGAGGCTGTCCTCTGCACCTGCGGACCATTCACAGAGGCACAAGTATTGTATCCCATTAAGAGGGTAGCCTGAGGCCTAGAGAAAGTGTGAGTTGGTCACTGATTCAGACCAAACTGAGTCCAGACAGTTTTTGTTCTGGGTGCCTGCCTGCCACTGGGATGGCTACAGGGTGGGATAGCCTGAGATGGAGTCAAGAGAGCCAGATTCTGGTTTTAGCTCTGCCATGATCCAATTCAGTGACTAGGCAAACCACTTCTCTGTGCCTCAGTATCTTCATCTGTAAAATGGGTTAAGGAAAAAAATTATTCAATTTCCCATCCCTTAATCCATGCATCTGCAGAAAGAGTTTCAGATAGGGCAGCCACTCCAGCCCCTGAGGGGCAGATCATGTGTTGACTGCATGCTAGGGCAAGAGGGTCTGACTAGAGTGGAAGGAGGGACCAGAGAGATGAAAGGGGAAGGAAGCTTTAGAGAAGGTATTGTGGTTCTGTGATACTAAGCAGTGAGTTTGTGGGGGGGGGGGGGGGAAGAAGGTGGTGTGGGAGAGTCATGGAGCACACTTTGTGAAGGAGAAGGCTCTTACACATTTATTCAAATAGCATCCTTTAGGCATCTTCTGTACCAGGCACTAAAATGAGCTCAGCCTGGAAACATGAAGGAAGGGCAGAGCACAGGCAGTGGTTACTGGGAGATGAGGTATTAAACTGGAGCCACCTACCTCTGAGGGCATCTCCCCAAGGAAAGGGATGTCCATTTTCTGACACTGGGTCACCAACGCAGTGAAGAGGGGCTTGTTAGGCCTTTTGGGGTAATAGATGGTTGGCTGGTAGCCCTAGGAAGAAAGGAAAATGGTAATTCGAACCCAGATCCCAGAGCCCTCACACCCTCCCCCACAGCCTGGCCCGGCATACTCACAAAGAGTTTGAGGTGTCGAGCGCAGACCAGACCATCTCCTCCATTATTCCCCGGGCCACAGATGACCAGGACAGTAGGGGGGCTTCTGGACATGGACGTGGGGGGATATGCCTGAAGGCAGAGTCAAGGGTGGTTCAGCGGGGTTTCAGGCAGTAACAGACCAGATTGGCCCAGCTGTCTCTCCCACCACTTTGTGCCTAGGCCCAGGGCCTGGGACAGAGACTCCTCCCTGGATGCTCCCAAAGGTCGAGAGCTGTGCCACTGACCTTGGCGATGGCTGTGGCACAGCTCAGCCCGGCCAGCTCCATAAGTTGGTCCACGCTGAACTGGTACTCGTTAAATAGCTCCTGGTCCACGGCCTGGGCCTCCTCCTGGCTGAGAAAAACCCGCGGACTGAGTCCCGCCCCTCGTGTTCTCCGTCGCACAGGTGGCCCGGCCGCCCCAGGCCCCGCCCACCCGAGACCCGCGCCTACCTCAGGTACTTCACCGCCGTGCTCGCCATGACCTCTGAGTTCCAGCGGACACCCGAGTTCAGCCGCTGTGGTCCCCAACAGGTCGGTCCCGAGCGGCAGGCGCTGGTCTGGGTTGCGATCCGCTGCAGGCGCGAGCCGGCAACCAGCAGCCCGATCCCCAGCAGCGCCCGCAGCCCGGACATCCAGCTCACAGAGCGCGCGCCCCCAGCCCGGCCCGGCGCGGTCCAACCCCGGCGCATGCGCGGCGCTCGCCCCGCCCCCGGAGTGGCCAGGCCAGCACGCACGGGTTCCGGAAGCGGCCCGGGGCTGGAGGCTCCGGGCTCTAGCAGGGCTTGGGTCGGGGAACCGTTCCCACCCGGCTCAGCTTACCTTACAGCCAGGATCTCAGGTCTCCTCGGGAGCGTTTACAAATTGCCACACATTTCCAGATACGCTGAAATGCCTTGCTCCCAGCCGCCCTTTGATAATAAGTGCTGGTTTTGTAACTCTGAGAAAGCTGTGTGGCGTAGCGGTTAGCCTCGATTCCTGCCCCACTGCTTAGTGGCTGAGTGAATGTGGACACTGTTGGTGTTAGTTTCTCGCGTATGCAACAGGAAACAAGTACATACTTCACAGATGCTGAAGCCTGCAAAGCCGTCGCAGGGGGCGTGGTACCTGGTACGGAAATTAAGCTACTGCTCTTATTTACACCGCCGAGCGTTCTGTGTAGCTCAGACCCCCTCTCCACTACATTAGCTTCCCCTGCCTCTGTTTTACCAGGATATCACGCAGTACTTCCCTAGTCATACTTACCTCCTTTACCGAGATAATAGCTACGAAAATAGAAAATTATAAACCTTAAATAGGTTGGGGAAGCTATGGTTTAAAATGTAGTTGAAACCATAGGCTCCAGGTCACGACGATGTTACACTAGAAATCTTGAGAGGAGTAGAGTTTATCCGAGAGGTTTTGAGAATGCAAACATACTTGTGCATGGTTAGGGGGAAAGATTGGAGAATAACAAACCAGTTGCTATTAAGGCCCTAAGATAAAGATAATTATCCAGACTGCTATGGACTCAATGTTTGTGTCCTCTTCCCCCCTCCCAAATTCATATGTTGAAGCCGTAACCCCTAATGTGTTGGTATTTGGAGACAGGGTGGTTGGGAGGTGGTTAGCATTGGTTGGGGTATAAGGGGTAGGCCCTGGTCTGGTAGAATTAGTACCCTTATAAGACTTTCTTCCCCTCCCCACCTCTCCCTGCCCCTCTTCTCTGTCACCATACTGGAACCCTGATCTGACTTCCGGTCCCCAGAACTGTGAGAAAATTAATTTGTTTGAGCATCCAGTCTATGATATTTTATCTTTTTTTCTTTCTTTCTTTCTTTTTTTTTTTGTGTTTTCACCAATGATATTTTATTATGACAGCCCAAGCTAAGACACAGGTAAAGGGAAGGTGTTTTTTGTTTGTTAGACAGGGTCTTGCTCTGTCACTCAGGCTGCAGTGCAGCCACCTGATCATGGCTCACTGCAGCCTGGACCTCTGGGATCAAGTAATCTCCAGCCTCAGCCTCCCCAGTGACTGGGACTACAGGCACACACCACCACACCCGACTAATTTTCATATTTTTTTGTAGAAACGAGGTCTCAGCAGGGCAAGATGGCTCATGCCTGTAATCGCAGCACTTTGGGAGGCCAAGGTGGGTGGATCATTTGAGGTCAGGAGTTCAAGACCAGCCTGGCCAACATGGTGAAATACCACTGTAGGGTCCAGCCCTACAGGGTTCTGTGAGCTGCTCTGGGCTGGTGCAGAGACGAGAAATTGTAGAAATAAAAGACACAAGATACAAAGATAGAGAAAAGAGAGTTTGGACCCAGGGGTCCACTGCTACCCAAATCTCCAAGACCAGCAGTGGCCCCAAAGGCTGGGACACTCTCACTTTTATTGAGTTGCAAATCTGGGGGCAGGGTAGGTAGGGCGTGGCCTTGGTGGTCGGTGACTGGGGGCAGTGATAGGGTCAAGTACATCATGTGTCATTCAGGTAGGGGCTCAGGAATTTCTGGCAGCCGAATTGAGGTAAGGAGCATAATGCATCAGCACTTTTTCCATGCTTATCAAGAAAGAATGAAAACATTAAGATTTATATTACTATTACTGATTATCTTTTCTAAGACAAAAGGAACCAGGTTCAGAAGTAGAACATAAGAGTAGACATGGAATGTGACCACTGAAGCACGGCATCTCATAGAAACAGTTAAGCCCCCGGATGTTTGCGGGTGTACCTGACAGCCGTCAGGCCTATCACAAGAGCTTGGAGAGGCAGAGTTTTCTCCAAACTTCCCCAGGAAGATGTCGAGGCCATTTTGGACATCTCCTTCATTAGCTGACTAAACAGCAGGCCCTTTCACACAGGCTGTGTGCTGCCACACGGCTGAAGCGCCCTCCAGTAGCCTTAGTGTCATTCATTTCACAAAGTCACCCCAGGTTCACACTTCTGACCTGGGAGGCGTTAGTAAAAGAATTAAGATCACCTATGAATAACTAAGATCACATATGAATAACTAATAAGTACTTCAGTTATATTTCTAGTTACTTTCTTCTTCATTATTTATTTGGAAATAAGCTGAGGCCTTTTGCTCCTGCCTCGGCACTTATGGGATCTCCCCACTGCATGCTACCTCTACTAAAAATATAAACATTTTTATGGGGTTGCAGGCACCTGTAGTCCCAGCTACTTGGGAGGCTGACGCGGGTGAATCGCTTGAACCCGGGAGATGGAGGTTGCAGTTAGCTGGGATTGCACAAGTGCACTCCAGCCTGGGCGACAGAGCAAGACTCCCTTGTCTCAAAAAAAAAAAAAAAAAGGAGAAGAAGAAACTAGGTCTCACTATGTTACCCAGGCTGGTCCTAAACTCCTGGGCTCAAGCTATCCTCTTGCCCCAGCTTCCCAAAGTGCTGGATTACAGGCATGAGCCATGACACCCAGCCAAGGTCTTTTTATGCTGCATTAATTCTTATTCTGTATCATGAAATGCATTTCTGGTTAGTTCACAACAAAAAGCAAGAACTCCTCCTGCTTTAATCTTCTGATAGCCTCCTTTTTAATTATAAGAGGTTTATTATCTCCAATGGGATGTACCCTATGTGCTCTTGGCCTCAAGCTATGCTTGTTTTTTTTTTTTTTTTTTTTTGAGACGGAGTTTCACTCATGTTACCCAGGCTGGAGTGCAATGGCATGATCTCGGCTCACCGCAACCTCCGCCTCCTGGGTTCAGGCAATTCTCCTGCCTCAGCCTCCTGAGTAGCTGGGATTACAGGCATGCACCACCATGCCCAGTTAATTTTTGTGTATTTTTAGTAGAGATGGGGTTTCACCATGTTGACCAGGATGGTCTCGATCTCTTGACCTCGTGATCCACCCGCTTTGGCCTCCCAAAGTGCTGGGATTACAGGCTTGAGCCACCGCGCCCGGCCGCTATGCTTGTTTTATATGTTCGTTGTGGGAAACTGAATTGGTCAGACTGTGATTATGGTGGGAAATGAAGTTCACTAAACTAATGTACACACCCATGTACAATAGGATAATCTTATCTAAGACCTCATTAACTTTATCTTCTAACTTCACCAGAATATAAGTGGCTTCACTTTTACATGTTATTTAAGACTCCCTATGTGTCTGTTTTTGAAAATAAATTTGGCAATTCAGAAAAGTCATTTCTAAAACACAACGTGAAGTGTTTCTTTGACACTGATAACATTTTTAAGCCCTTATATGTGCCAGATGCTAACATCAATCATTTCATTTAATTGTCACGGCAATGCTACTGTTATTCCCATTTTACAGATGAGAAAACTGAAACCTGAGGTTGAATGACATGCCCAGTAATACAGTGATAGCCCTTGGTGGTGTTGGGATCCAAGCAGCCTGAGTTAGGTCTGCATTCAAGCATTATTCTACACCAAACTGCTTCAACAAATGCAGAAATATAATGTAAATAAAGTGTTGTCACTGATGACTTCATTCTGATGAGATGCAACTCTAAAATAACAAAACAAAAGTTATTATATAACTCTAAATAACACCACACCCACCCAGAATTTATAAAACAACTAAATAAGGACTGCGAAAAAAACAAACCAGGAAGGCGGTGCCCAGGATAGAGTCCATCTTGTTCCTGCCATTCAGACTTTGAAATTTTCTTTGGAAATGCTTTCAAAACCAGTTCAGGAAGGACATGTGGATTGAGCACCTGCTGAGTTCCAGATGCTTTGCATATATTATCTAATTTAATCCCATCAATCCTATTATGTATTTTAATCCTCATGTTACAGATGAGAAAATTGAGTAGCAAAGATATGAAGTCATTTTCCTAACACATGTTAGCTGTCAGGTGGTAGAGCCAGTGATCGTTGATAGTGAGCTAGCCTGACCCAAGAGCAATATTCCTGTGGGCCAGGTGCTGCTTGCTATTGGCCCCTCATAACCCATTCACCTTTCTTCCTTAGGTAACAGATCCCTGACTTTCATCCGGCCATGTGGCTGCCCAGCTAAACACTACATTTCCCTTGCAGCAGCTAGACATGGCCATGTAACTAAATTCTGACCAATGTGACATAAGCTAAAGTGATGTATGTGATTCCCTTTAAGAAAATGTTTCCTCCCACTTTCTCTTTTCCTCTTACTGACTGGAATGAAGGTTTGATGCTGGAGCTAAAGCATCGAAAGCATCTAAAGCAGCTATTTAAGACCATGAAACGGAAATCTTTTGTTAAGAATGGCAGGGCATGCTGTCTAGATACCCAAGCTCCATGGAGCTACCATATCAGCCCTGGGCTGCTTATATGAGAAGGAAAGTTCTCTCTGTTTAAAGGCACTGTTATATTGGCCTTTGTTATGGCTGGTGAACCTACATCCTAATCAAAACCTTTTGACCTGAGAAGATAATAAGCTCCATTCAAATAAGGAAGATTATCAGTTGTGTCTCTACCACCTGGTATCTTGCCTAGCGCATAGTAGGTCCCCTACAAATATTTTAATGAATCCTCAAGATCTTGTGAAGTAGTTGACCATAGAGTAGAAGCCCTTGAAGGGTGGTAGAATATGCCACCTCAAAATATGCCATTTTGGCATAACAATTATTTGAGATAAAGGCATTGGAAAAACAGTAAGTAGGCTGGGTGCAGTGGCTCACGCCTGTAATCCCAGCACTTCAGGAGGCTGAGGCAGGTGGATCACTTGAGGTCAGGAGTTTGAGACCAGCCTGACTAACATGGTGAAACCTTGCCCCTACTAAAAATATAAAAATTAGCTGGGTATGGTGGTGAGCGCCATGTAATCTTAGCTACTTGGGAGGCTGAGGCAGGAGAATTGCTTGAACCCAGGAGACAAAGGTTGCAGTGAGCAGAGATTGTGCCACTGCATTCCAGCCTGGGTGACACAGCCAGACTTCATCTCCAAAAAAAGAAAAAGAAAAACAGTATAAGAAGAGTGCTGTAATCTCCCCCTTTCTTCCTGAAAGCAGGAAACAAAACTCCCATGGGAACAATGCCTTCCTCCAGGAGGAAAGAAGCATTCTCATCACCAGAGACAGGGAGTTGAAGCCAAGAGAAGTCTGTACAAACACACCTTGTTAAAATGTCTCTTATCTTCCTTTAGCCTCCCCATATATTTTATTTTAATTATTTTTTTGGAAACAGTCTCACTCTGTCACCCAGGCTGGAGTGCAATGGCATGATCTTGGCTCACTGCAACCTCTGCCTCCTGGGCTCAAGCAATTCTCCTGCATCAGCCTCCCTAGTAGCTGGGACTACAGGTGTGTGCCACCAAACCTGGCTAATTTTTGTACTTTTTGTAGAGACTGGGTCTCACCATGTTGCCCAAGTTGGTCTCAAACTCCTGGGCTCAAGCGATGCACCCACCTTGGCCTCCCAAAGTGCTAGATTACAGGCATGAGCCCCTGAGCCCGGCCTCCCCATATATTTTAGCTGCTTTTCCACAGTTGCGTCTTTGTTCAACCTAGTATAAAACATTTAGGTTTTCTGTCTTTGGGTCTTCATTGCTTTATGAGGGCTCCTGTGTCACATAAAATTTATATTAAGTAAATCTGTGTGTTTTCTCTTGTTAATCTGTTTTATTTCAATTTAATTCTCTGTCCCAGCCAGAGACCCTAAGAGGGTAGAGGTAAAGTTTTGCCTTCCCTACATTCTCTTATCTGACATTATCAGGAGTGGATTATTTTATTTCAGCTTTAAAATATACATTAAATTTCCATCTGTCAAAATGTGGCCAGGGTCTTTTCTTTGAGGATGGGGCCAGTGATTGGAGTTCCTCATCTTCTTTCTGGTATAAACCTCACCAGTTATATATCACAGCAATTTCCAGTTTGCTTCCTTAAGGCAAAACTTAAAAATTAATGGCATATTTGAAGCAATCTTGAGTGTAGAATTTACATTTTTATGATTATTCCCCCAATTTGTAATAATCTCATTGCTCACATCTAATTCCATAGCAGCTTTGATCTTTTCTTTTGAGACAGAGTCTCACTCTATCACCCAGGCTGTAGTGTAGAGGCATGATCTCAGCTCACTGCAACCTCTGCCTCCTGGATTCAAGTGAATTCTCCTGCTTCAGCCTCCTGAGTAGCTGAGATTATAGGCACACACCACCATACCAGCTAATTTTTTGTATTTTTAATAGAGATGGAGTTTCACTATGTTGGCCAGGCTGGTCTTGAACTTCTGGCCTCAAGTGATCCACCCACCTTGGCCTCCCAAAGCGCTGGGATTACAGGCATAAGCTACCATGCCCAGCCCACAGCAGCTTTTTTTTTTTTTTTTTTTTTTTTTTAATGATTCAGTTCCAATGCATACAGCAGCTTTTTAAGTAACTCTCAGAAATCAGGCACAGTGGCTGATGCCTGTAAACCCAGCACTTTGGGAGGCTGAGGTGGGCAGATCACCTGAGGCCAGGAGTTTGAGACCAGCCTGGCCAATATGGGGAAACCCGGTCTCTACTAAAAATACAAAAATTAGCCGGGTGTGGTGGCATGCACCTGTAATCCCAGCTGTTCGAGAGGCTGAAGCAGGAGAATCACTTGAACCCAAGAGGCGGAGGTTGCAGTGAGCTGAGATCGTGCCACTGCACTCCAGCATGGGCAACAGAGCAAGTTTCTGTCTCAAATAAATAAATAAACAAATTTAAATAAAGTAACTCACAGGCTGGGGACAGTGGCTCACACTGTAATCCTAACATTTTGGGATGCTGAAGTGGGAAGACGGCTTGAGCCCCGAAGTTTGAGACCAGCCTGGGCAACATAGTGAGACCCTGGCTCTATACATTTTTTTTTTTAATTAGCCTAGCATGGTGGTGCGCCTGTAGTCCTAGCAGGAGGCTGAGGTGGGAGGATCACTTGATCCCAGGGGTTGAGGTTGCAGTTAGATGTGATTGTGCCACTGCACACCAGCCTGAGCAACAGAGCGAGGCTCTGTCTCAATAAATAAATAAACTCCCTTATTTCTCCATCACTGGAATAAAAGGAATAAGAACAATAAAGAATAAGTAATTTACCTTAGTTGAGTCTTCTAAGGATCCAACTTAGTTTTTTTTTTTTTTTTTTTGAGACGGAGTTTCACTCTTGTTACCCAGGCTGGAGTGCAATGGCGTGATCTCGGCTCACCGCAACCTCCGCCTCCTTGGTTCAGGCAATTCTCCTGCCTCAGCCTCCTGAGTAGCTGGGATTACAGGCACGCACCACCATGCCCAGCTAATTTTTTGTATTTTTAGTAGAGACGGGGTTTCACCATGTTGACCAGGATGGTCTCGATCTCTTGACCTCATGATCCACCCGCCTCGGCCTCCCAAAGTGCTGGGATTACAGGCTTGAGCCACCGCGCCCGGCCCAACTTAGTTTTTATAGAAACTGTGTTTGTTTTCCCACTCTTAGTTCTCTATTTATTTATTTTTTTTCAAGAAAAAAGATAAGCCTGTAATCCCAGCACTTTGGGAGGCCAAGGCAGTGGATTACGAGGTCAAGAGATCGAGACCATCCTGGTTAACATGGTGAAACCCCGTCTCTACTAAAAATACAAAAAATTAGCTGGGCATGGTGGTGCGTGCCTGTAATCCCAGCTACTCAGGAGGCTGAGGCAGGAGAATTGCCTGAACCCAGGAGGCGGAGGTTGCGGTGAGCCGAGATCGCGCCATTGCACTCCAGCCTGGGTAACATGAGTGAAACTCCGTCTCAAAAAAAAAAAAAGAAAAAAGATAAATTTTCTTTTACATTGAGATGGAGTTCTCACTATGTTGCCCAGGGTGGTCTCAAACTCCTGGGCTCAAGCAATCCTTCTACCTTGGCCTCCCAAAGTGCTAGGATTACAGGGGTGAGTCACCTCGCCTGGCCTGTTCATCAATGTATATAGTATTTAATTAAATTACAAATCACAAGAACACATACAACGGGTATAAACACACTTGGTATTAAATCACAACTGACTCTGAGTAAGTGAGGGCTTAGCTGGGGAGGTGGAACTGCACAGCATTCTAGAAAGTGCTCACTGCCTAGGTGTGAGTCCCAGCTTCTCTACGTACTAGTTATGTGACCTGGGAATTCAGACTACTGAAGCTTTGTGCCCGCTGTTCCTCATTTGTGAAAGGGGATGATAATAGCACGTCATATATCTGTTGTGAGGATTAGAGGAGAATACACTTGTGAAGCACCTAGAATAGGGTGGGGCGTGAGCTAAGTGCTCGGGAAATGGTACATCACATCACTGTTCCTGTGGCTTCTGGAAGGAACTGTCCTACAGGCTACAGGCTAGTCTAGGCCTGCGCCCAGCATCCCCTGTGTTTCACAGAGGAAGTGGGGTGCATCGGTTGGTAAGGTGTATCTTCTGTAGTATTATATCCTCATTTCCCATATGCAGAAATGAGGGTCTGGAGACAGTGACTCCAAAGCTACTTGACCACGAAGTCAGTTTCTAGAACTGCCAGGCTCCTGGCACTTGTGAGATTTGGATCCAGAAAGACAAAGGGAATTTGCCATCCATTTTCCTTTTTTCTTTTACCTAGGGAGTCCAAAAATCCCAAACAGAGCCTCTCAGGGCTGAGCCAGCAAAGCCCTTGGCCAGGCTCCTCAGGAGTCCACTGGATGAGTTATGTTTCACATCCCTGCAGGGTTGAGCAACTGGGAAGAGGCTTGGTCCCCAGGACCCCCTAGTGTGTGTGTGGTGGGCAGGTGCTGCAGAGATGAGGGCTGCGGCTGCAGGGGACATCACAGGATCATGCAGATGCCTGACTCCGTGGGTCTCCTCTGGTGGCTCCTGCTGAGGCTTTCTGTAGGCCACGTGGATGACCTGAAGGAGACAGGGAGGGGCTTGCCTGGGGGTGACTGGGGAGACAGCAGGAGGCAGCCTGCCCTGGCTTCAGCTTTCCTCTGCCCTATTTGGCCCTTACCTCTGGTGGTGGGCTCCAGAGGAGGGAGTTGGCTTAAGCTTCGTATCCCCGCATTCTGCAGCCCCCTGTCTTTCACTGGGGCCTACCATTGGGCCATTCGGGAAGCAGGTCGTACCCCAGGCTCTCAGAG
Organism: Sapajus apella; assembly: GCF_009761245.1. Taxonomy (NCBI): domain Eukaryota; kingdom Metazoa; phylum Chordata; class Mammalia; order Primates; family Cebidae; genus Sapajus; species Sapajus apella. The sequence goes on along the minus strand of NW_022437059.1, from coordinate 958,139 downwards.
CCGGGTGAAGGTTGTTCACATTGCTAAGGGCAAAGATAAAGTAGGGCTCGGGGTCCTATATCCCAAGCATGAGATCCCCACTTCCCCAACTCCAACAGTGGACATGTTCCTTTAAAATCATCCCAAGGCAGCTGGGCGCGGTGGCTCATGCCTATAATCCCAGAGCTTTGGGAGGCTGAGGCAGGTGGATCACGAGGTCAGGAGTTTGAGACCAGCCTGACCAACATGGTGAAACCCCATCTCTACTAAAAATACAAAAATTAGCTAGGTATGGTGGCAGGTGCTTATAACCCAGCTACCCAGGAGGCTGAGGAAGGAGAATCACTTGAACCCAGGAGACAGAGGTTGCAGTGAGCCGAGATCGCGCCACTGCACTCCAGCCTGGGCGACAGAGCGAGACTCCATCTCAAAAAAAAAAAATTATCCCAAGTCACATCTACTTTCTTTGCTATTCTCCAGGCCTCCTTCTCTCCCCTAAGGACCCGCCTATTGGCTTGAGGGCCATTGGGTACCAGGAAGCTAGGGTTCTCCACTCTGGGAGGGCCCGGACCCACTAATGGAAGTTGGGCCCGGGGTCCTGGACCTAGATGGAGAAGGACAGACACACTCATCACAGGCCTGTGTGCACCAAGAACTGTCGTGGTGGAAAAAAGCTCTGGGAGAAGGACCAGGAGTTGGGGCGGTGTCAGGGGATGCACTGCTCGCTATACATGAGGCTTTGCCAAGGACTGTCCCTCTGCAGGGCGTGTGCTTGGTGAACACGGGGCAAGTAGAAGCTAGACAGTGGGAATGATTCACTGTGCCTGGAGGGAAACAACTGAAAAGGAGACAGGTAAATTCTGGTCAGCTCAACAAGTAGCTCAACAGGAACTCTGCTCCCCGAGTTGCAAGTTTTTGTGGGAAAGAGACTAGTGAGTAGCAGGCTGGAGTAAGAACAGCACCTGGTGCCGTGTTGGGCATGTAGTAGGCCTTCAACAAAACCTTGGTGCTCCAAGATGCAAAGTTCTAGAAGTTAGGAAAGCCATGAGAGCAGGAAGGAAGAGGCAGTTCTGGAAAGGTTCAGGGAAAACGGTCCAGGGCCTTGAGAGACAAGCGGAAATCAGGGGAGGCCTGTTTGGGAGTTGTGAGCTGGGACAGTCAGGGTCAGGGGTGGTGCCAGGCCTCAGAGAAGAGACAACAGGAAGGGGGGATGGTGGGATGGGCATAAGCAGCAGGTGGGGATGGGAGTGCCACGCTTGCAGTGAGGAGAGGCACTGCCAGGAATAGCCTGCGTCAACTCATGCTCCAGTCTCCCCGGCCGAGCCCTCGTGGGAACGTTTGCCGACCTCTCCTCTTTCTTCTCCTGGTGGCCCTCTTCAAACTCTTCGTCTTCCCATCCACTGGAAGATCTGTAGGGGCAGGGAACCAGGGCACAGCTGGGCAGAGCGACACCAGTCCCCTCCTCCCTGGGGGTACCCATGGGGTCCTACCCCACTGTGAAGCCCCCAACACCCTGCAGAGGCTGCACGCATCCTTGCTGCACCGCCCGGCCCTCACCTGTGCTGGGCACCTGCTGCGCTGCTTCCTGCCTTTGCTGAGGTCACCTCCACTTGGCTGGCCCCACCTGGAGCCTGGGGTCTTCCTGGAGCTGAGATCTGGGAATGAAAGGGAGTAAAGGGAATAGGTCTGAAAAAAAGGCCATTCGAGCTATGTGGTTGCTCCCTCCAGAGACTTATGTGATAGAGACAATTCCAGCTGTGCCGCTTGTCTCTGAGAATATAATTCTGGAGTGAGGCTCTTTGTTCTATTAAGGTTCCTGCTAGTAACGCTCAAGCTTGGATTCAGACTTAGGGACTAGCAGACCTGGCCAGAGTCTGGCGACCACACCATCCCATCTGGGGACTCACATGGGAAAGTCACAGAAAGTCAGTGGCAGACATTGGCTGGGACCCAGGTAATCTGACCCCTCAATCCAATCCTCTGCCTATACCAGGCTAATTTAATTTTGCTTGCATATTTTAAATATGGTGTCTTTAAATATGGTCTTTAAAATGCAAGGGTATAAAACCTATTAAATACATAAAATATTAAAGTATAATTTCAATTCCTGGAGTGGGAAGAGGTTTTCTGGGGTTGTCTCAAAATGTGAAGGAGGAGGCGGTTGGAGAGACAACGAATTGTTTAAAGAAACCTGGAGGTGGAAACAGGTTAAAGCAGAGACCGGGAAGGAGGAACACGGTGGAGACCCACGGAGAAATGACCCCAGAGACCTGAAGACGGGAGAGAGGGACTTTCTTGGAGCACATCTCCATCATGTGGCCATTTAGGGAACTGCAGTCAAGGACTTGAAACTTGAATCACTTACACATCACATAGGAAGCTTAGGATCCTTGATTGCACCCCCTAGCCTTCACCCAAAAGGCTTGTTACCGCTCAGCCAAAGCCCTGGAACAGCCCTTCTGTCGAAGACGTGCCAAAACCCCCCACCCACGTCCCACCCCTGGAAAGTGATACATCATGTGTAGGCTCAGGGCGGATGAACACAGATGAGCGGCCAAGCGCGCAGCATCCCAGGGAACATCGGCTCTGCTCGCCACCAACCCCTTCTCTGGGTAGCCTCTCTCCACCCCCATCTCCTTGTCTCAGGCGTCATCTCACCAGGGTGTGTCTGGACCAGCCCTACCTGTGCCAAGTGCATCCTCACGGCGTCTGCCAGCTTGGCCACCAGCCGTTCTCGCACGGAATCTGGCTCCTTCTGGGAAGAGGGTGGATATAGGGTAATGGGGAATGCCTGGACTTTGTGGTCCTCTAGGGGCTGGGGAAGAAGGAAACAGGGAAAGGAGGAGGGAGGGAGGCTTTGTTTCCCCTCTTCCACCCATCCCCATGCCTTTTCCAGGATCCTGCCACCACCTGCCCAGAACTGTGGACAGTGATGGATTCTTTCTCACAATAGTATCCCAAGACCTAGCACACTGTGTCCAGTGCATGTTTGATGACTGAATGAGTGGTGGGTAGAAGACAAGGAGTGAAGCCAGGAATGTCAGCTGCGGATAGCAGGGGAGAGGTGGAATTGGGATGAAGGGTCTCACCTGACACTGGGCCAGTGCTTCCTTATAGTACTTCACGGCCTGGTCGTACTGCCCCAGCCTGGCTGCAGCAGCCCCCAGACCCTCACAGGCCTGCCACTGTCCCTTCATGTCCCCTGAGAAAGACAGCTTGGAAGGTCCTTTCATGGCTCCCTACCCCACTGACCTGCCCCCCAGAGGCACTCCCTACCTTCATTTCCCCCCATCTACCTCCCCACCAGCCCCTAGGACCCTCAGCCTTCCCCACTGCCCCAGTCACATCCCACCCCCTCACCCTTACCAGAGTCACGGGCAGCCTGCAGGGCATGCAGGTAGTTGTCTCTGGCGGCCTTGTGGTCCCCCAGCTGGCTCATTGCAAATGCCAGGCTGCCAAAGCTCCGGCCCTGCTCCCACCGCTGCCCCACAGAGCCTGATGGCAGAGCCCACCCCATCCTCAGAGGGGACTCTGGCTGTTGGGACATCAGGACCCCGCCCCCCAGCAACCAAGACAGAGCTCCCAGGAGGCCCGGTGCCCAGCCCCAGCACACCTCCAGATGTACCCAAGAGGCCTGAGCCTTCCGCACTGGGTTCTGGTCTGAGCGCCTCCACCTGGCTCGTTTGAGTCAGGCAACAACCTGAGATGCAGGCAAGGCAGGTGTTCATGGTCCTGTTTCTGTAAGTGTGGAAACTGAGGCTAGGAGAGTGAAAATGATTCCTGAATGTCACCTGTCAAGGCAGGTGTTCATGGTCCTGTTTCTGTAAGTGTGGAAACTGAGGCTCAGAGAGTGAAAATGAGTCCTGAATGTCACCTGTCAAGGCAGGTGTTAATGGTCCCGTTTTTGTAAGTGTGGAGACTGAAGCTTGGAGAGTGAAAGTGAGTCCTGAATGTCACCTGTCAAGGCAGGTGTTAATGGTCCAGTTTTTGTAAGTGTGGAAACTGAAGCTTGGAGAGTGAAAGTGATTGCTGAATGTCACACAGTCAGCGGAGAGGCTGGACTCCGCTTCAGGCCTCCTCTCCCAGCCAATACCCTTCCCCTGCCCACTGCTGCCTTCCCAAACCTGAGGCCTTGGCCTCTGGGCCCACAACCCTCTGTCCTGTCTGGCTGTCCCATCTCCTGCACTCCCAGCTCTCCCCCACTGCTTCTAGGCTTTCAGGCTCCATAAGTGGTCCCAAAGGGCCATCTACCCTTAAGCCTTGGGGCCCCTGCTGGAACTACTTCCTAAGGTCTTGGTCCCAGTCCCATTCCCTGGCCCCGGGCACCCACCATGCAGGTCAGCAGCCTTCTGGTGAAACTCCTGAGCTTCCCGATAGTTGCCAAGGGCGTTGTGGGCCATCCCGAGGTTTCTTAGCACCGTGGCCTGCTCTCCTGGCACCGAGCACAGGGGCAGGGCCTGCAGGAAGGCCTCCACAGCCAGCGGGAACAGCTGGAGCTCGGAGTAGCCCAGGCCTAGATCATTATAGAGGTGCCCTAGAGGGCATAGCCAGGGTCACTGGTAGCCAGACCAGATACAAATAAGGCTGTACTGGTCTAGCCCTTCTCCACTCCTCCGGGGCCCCCCTCAACCCAGCCCTCAGAGTATCACCAGGCTCTGGGTCTCCCCAGATCCCACACCTTCCCTGCCTGAAGGTCTCACCCAGCAGTGTCTTCTCAGTGCTCGTCTCTGCAAGCCTCCGGCTTTTCTCCAGCATCTTCACAACTTCCCCTACCCCATGCCGCCCACTCTTCAGCATACATCCTGCCGCAGCCCCCAGTGCCAGGGCTGCAGCCCGCGGCTGCCTCTCTTGGGCATAGGCCCGGCTTGCTTCCTGCAGGCAGTGGGCTGCTAGCTCAGGCTGTCCCAGAGCCTCGTAGCAGGCTCCCATTTTCGCCCAGGCTTCTCCCTGGTCACCCTGTGGCTGGTAGTGGCCCACGGCCCTGTGGTACCAGGCCAAAGCTTGAGGCAGCTCACCGAGGGCATGGTAGGCCAAAGCCACGTTGAAACACTGGTCGCCATGATGCCTGCCCTGTGCCTTCTCTTCAGGCTGAGCTTGCAGGAGCAGCTCGAGGCCTCTGGCTGGGTCCCCCGTCTCCACATAGGCAGCCCCCAGGTTGAAGGCGCAGGCCTGGAGCACAGGGGTGTCCCTGGTTTGTGGGGCCTTGGAGGCCAGAAGGAAGGCCTTCTGGAAGTTGGTCAAGGCCTCATGGTTCCGGCCAGCCTGAAGGGCGCCATGGCCAGCCTCGGTGAGGGCTTGGATGCTGGCTTCCTGCTGCAGCCACTTTCTTTTCTTCTTTTTCTTATTGGAGCCTGAGGGCTCGGGCTCAGGCCTCTGGGGCACATCCTCAGGGCTGGGGGAAGACATAGGGCTGACAAAGGGGAACAGAGGGGTCAGCATGTCAGCCTCGTCTTCCTCTAGAGCAGGACTCCCTTAGGTGAATTCAGCTCTACCCCTGCCCTAGCATGACCCTCCGGGTTTCAAGGATTTCTCTCTGACCGCTTGCTTTGCTTCTTCTGTCCCACTGGGCACCATATCCACACTCACTCTAATGTCCTGACTAATTCTTAGTCCTCCTTCAAGACTCAGCTCAAGTAACAGCTTCCTTCAGAATGCACCTTCTTCTCAACCAACTGGGTACTCCACTGGCACTGGATGCCTGTGCCTTTTATAGCACTTATCACACTGGGTCAGAGTTGCTGACTTTCTTGTCTTTCCCCCCACTACTAGACATGGAGCATCTTGCAGGGTCTGGCACATAGTAGATAATCAGTAAATGTTTATGGAAGGAGATGAAAACGTTCTGGAGATGGATGGTTGTGTTGATTGCACAATAACGTGAGTGTACTTAATGCCAGCAAACTGCTCATGTTAATATGGTTAAAATGGTAAACTGTATGTTATGTATATGTTACCACAAATCAAATGTTTTTGGAATGAACAAATAGGCGGGGCACAGTGGCTCACACCTGTAATCCCAGCACTTTGAGAGGCCAAGATGGGCAGATCACCTGAGGTCAGGAGTTCGAGACCACCCTGGCCAACATGGCAAAACCCCATCTCTACTAAAAATACAAAAATTAGCCAGACGTGGTGGCATGTGCCTGTAGTCCCAGCTACTCGGGAGGCTGAGGCAGAAGAATTGCTTGAATCTGGAGGTGGAGGTTGCAGTGAGCTGAGATCGTGCCATTGCACTCCAACCTGGGCAACAAGAGTGAAACTCTGTCTCAAAACACACACACACACACACACACACACACACACACACACACACACACA
>NW_022437059.1:949881-951832 GCF_009761245.1 Sapajus apella | reverse complement strand
ACACACACACACACACACACACACACACACACACACACACACACACACACACATAGATGAAGAGACTGTGTAAGCAGGGCCTCTCCTCCACAACGTCCTTCACATTGTGGCTCCACAGACACCCACCCAACTCATCATCGAGGTACTCCTGCTGTCTAATCTCAAGATATAGTTCAGTTCAACAAACACATAGTCCCTGCTATGTGCCAGGGGCCACAATAGGCACTGGGGACCCTAGGGTGAGGAGGCTACTGAATTGGCAAGGAGCCAACCTCCAGGAGAGACGGATTCTCTGAAAAGGAATGTGGTGTGGGATGGAACATGCATTTACTGCCCCTTCCGAGCTCAAGGGGAAGCTCTCTCCCTCCACTTCCTCCGCTTTCTGTCTGCTGGCTGGTTCCAGGCCCCCAGGCTCCTGCTCTGGTCTCCAGAGCCCTCTTAAACCCGAATACAAGCATCTCATCAGCTTGTATATCCTGTTTGTATCTTTCCCCTTGAAAGACAAAGGCTTTTCATGAACTCTCCTCCCAGGAGACAGGAAAAAGAGTGGAAAAGACCCAGGCTCTGGGCTCTTGACCCCTCCCATTTTATCCTTTTTTTTCCCTTTTTTAAAAGGAGGGGCAGGCAGAAGAAAAGCAGTGTCTTTTAAAAGAAATTCCCCTGCTTCTAAGAATACCGGGAAATCCTGCCTGTTCAAGGCCTTCTACTCCAGAGCATTCCTGATGACCCTTTCCAGAGTGGGGGTCCTCACTGCAGGACATCTTACCTCCTTGGGTCTTCTCTGCAGCCGGCTCTCTGGAATGGCCCCTCTGGCTTGGGTTACCTCCCTAGCAGTTAGCTCAAAGCCCTGGGGGTTACTAGACAACCAGGTACCACCCTCCACTCCTAGGGAATTATTTGAGTGACAGCTCAGACACCGTATCTTAGTGCTGAACCTCAGTAGTGCTGCAGACACACCTCCTCAAGTCCCTCACTTCAAGAAAGGAATCAAGGCATCAGAGGGGTGCTAACTAGTTACACCCTCAGAAATCATCCACTTCATCCCCTCATTTCACAGAGGAGGGGACCAAGCCTCAGACAGCAGACGTGACTTGACTAAGGTCACAGAGCAGTCAAGTAACTGGGATTAGACTCTAGGTTTCTTTGTTGTTGTTTTTTGTTTTTGAGACGGAGTCTCACTCTATCGCCCAGGCTTGAGTGTAGTGGTGTGATCTTGGCTCACTACAACCTCTGCCTCCTGGGTTCAAGCAATTCTCCTGCTTCAGCCTCCTGAGTAGCTGGGATTACAGGTGCCCGCCACCACGCCTGGCTCATTTTTGTATTTTTAGTAGAGATGGGGTTTCACCATGTTTGCCAGGCTGGTCTCAAACTCCTGACTTCAAGTGATCCTCCCGCCTCCGCCTCCCAAAGCACTGGGATTACAGGTGTGAGCCACTGCCCTTGGCCTTTTTTTTTTTTTTTTTTGAGACGAAATCTTGCTGTGTTGCCCAGACTGGAGTGCAGTGGCATGCTCTCAGCTCACTGCAACCTCTGCCTCCTGGATTCAAGCGGTTCTCCCGCCTCAGCCTTCCGAGTAGCTGGGATTACAGACACCCGCCACCACACCTGGCTAATTTTTGCATTTTTGTAGAGACTGAGTTTCATCATGTTGGCCAAGTTGGTCTTGAACTCCTGACCTCAGGGGACCTGCCCGCCTTGGCCTTCCAAAGTGCTGTGATTACAGGCATGAGCCACTGCACCCAGCCAACTCTAGATTTTTTGATTCCGGTGATTAGCCTAGGGTCCCTTCCACTACACTGTGTGATTGCAAGACTTTGTTTTTGTTTTTGTTTTTTGAGACAGAGTCTTGCTCTGTCATCTAGGCTGGAGTGCAGTAACATGATCATAGCTCACTGCAGCCTCTACCTCCTGGGCTCAAGTGATCCTCCCACCTCAGCCTCCTGAGTAGCTG
>NW_022437059.1:877746-949781 GCF_009761245.1 Sapajus apella | reverse complement strand
CTCGATCTCTTGACCTCGTGATCCACCCGCCTCGGCCTCCCAAAGTGCTGGGATTACAGGCTTGAGCCACCGCGCCCGGCAATTGCAAGCTTTAATGGGGCTTGAGCTGTCCTGAAAGTGAACCATTTCTCTCTTCTCTCTCTCCACACACACACACACACACACACACACACACACACACACACACACTCTCTCTCTCTCTCTCTGTCTCTCTCTCTCTCACACACACACACACACACACACTCTCTCTCTCTCTCTCTCTCTCTCTCTCTCTCTCTCTCTCTCTCTCTTACATACTGTGCTTCTGTGTGGTGGTTTCACATTTGGGAACAGCGTGAAAAACTGATAGTCAGGAAAGGCCTGGAGATCAGTAGAGACTCCACCTAGACTTTTTTCCACTCCACTGATCCGCGACCTACAGGTTCTGCTTAATGAGAGGACAGCAGGCCCCAGGATGATGGGAATATAATGTCCCAGTTCACCAAGGGTGGCCTGCATCAGAAAGCAAATATCCTCATTGCCTAGGGAAAGGCCTCTTTTAAGTAAAGAGGACTTTGCTAGAAACAAAATTATGAAGCGATGGGGCTCACCTGCATTTGGCCTGCAGCGTTTACTAAATGCCTGTTATGTGCAGGCATAGTGCTGGGTGCTATAGATGGTGTTGTGATGGAGTGAAAAATGGCTTCTCTCTACCCGTCTAGATTCTTTGCCTGGGCTACAAATTAAATTGACATAAGACAGATTAGCAGGAGAAAAACCATTTTAATTACAGTCATGTTTCACTTAGCAATAGGGATATGTTCTGAGAAATGCATTATTAAGTGATGTTGTCATTGTGCAAACACCATAGAGTGTACTTACACAAACTTAGATGGTGTAGCCTGCTAACCACCCAGGCTCTCTGGTACAGCCTATTGCTCCTAGGCCACAAACCTATACAGCACGTTGCTCTCCTGAAAACTGTCACCAAGGTGGGGTGCAGTGGCTCACACCTGTAAACCCAGCACTTTGGGAGGCCAAGGCAGGCAGATCACCTGAGGTCAGGAGTTTGACACCAGCTTGGCCAACATGGAGAAACCCCATCTCTACTAAAAATACAAAAATTAGCTGGATGTGGTGGTGGGCACCTGTAATCCCAGCTACTCAGGAGGCTGAGGCAGGAGAATTGCTTGAACCTGGAAGGTGGAGATTGCAGTGAGCCGAGATCGTGCCATTGCACTTCAGCCTGGGCAACAGAGCAAGACTCCATCTCAAAAAAAAAAAAGAAAAAGAAAATTGTCACCAAATGTCATGCAATAATATTTGTGTATCTAAACATATCTAAACAGAAAAATTACCCTAAAGATATGGTATAGGTGATTTAAGTGGGGCACAGTGGCTCACGCCTGTAATCCCAGCACTTTGGGAAGCTGAGGCAGGTGGATCACTTGGGGCCAGGAGTTCAAGACCAGCCTGACCAACATGGTGAAACCCTGTTTCTACTAAAAATTTAAAAATTAGCCATGCGTGGTGGCACACACCTGTAATCCCAGCTACTTGGTAGGTTGAGGTGGGAGAACTGCTTGAACCCAGGAGGTGGAGGCTGCAGTGAGCCAAGATCACACCACTGCACTCCAGTCTGGGTGACAGATAGAGACTCTTTCAAAAAAAAAAAAAAGGGAGATTTAAAATGGTACACCTGTATAGGGCACTTACCATGAATGGAGCTTGCAGAACCAGAAGTTGCTCTGGGCAAGTGAGTGAGTGAGTGGTGTGTGAATGTGAGGGCCTAGGATATGACTGTTTTTTGTTTATGATTTTGTTTTTTGTTTTTTGAGATAAAGTCTCTTTCTGTCACTCAGGCTAGAGTACAGTGGTGCCATCACAACCCACTGCAGCCTCTACCTCCCAGGCTCAGGTAATCCTCCCAACTTAGCCTCCTGACTAGCTGGACTACAAGCATATGCCACCAAGCCCAGCTAATTTTTAAATTTTTTTGTGGAGACAGGGTCTCTCTATGTTGCCCAGGTTGGCCTTGAACTCCTGGGCTCAAATAATCCTCCTGCGTCAGCCTCCAAAGAGCTAGGATGACAGGCATGAGCCACTGCATCCAGGCTAGGACATTACTGCACATGTATATATGACTGGCAGCACGGTAGGTCTGTTTACACCAGCATCACCACAAACACATGAGTGATGCGTTGTACTAAGACATTGGGTGGCTACCACATCACTAGGTGATAGGAATATTTTAGGTCTATTAAAATCTTATGGGACCACCATTGTATATGCGGTTTGTCATTGACCAAAATGTTATTATAAGGTTCAAGGCTATATGTGCAGATATACAGGAGCCCCAGAACACATGAGACTTGAAGAGAGGTCAGATGATTGACGTTTATATAGCATCCCAAGCTATAGAAAGGAATAGGGGTTGGGGCATCTCGGGGATGGTGCTGATCCAAGTTATCGGAACGTGAGGGAAGGAAGAGTATGGTGAACAGAGGTCCTTTACAGATATCAATTTCTTTGTATGAAAAGACAACTTTCCAGAGCTACTCCTGTGTCTGCAGTTTCTCAGAATAACCTGCTCAAATATGCCAGAGAAGTGTATTTTGAGGTGGCATATTCTAGTTTTCTACAGTCGTATTTTGGGGGTGGTGTGTCCTGAGTTCCACAGTCCCCATGCCCAAGGCAGGCTAACCCAGCTGTCTGCAGCTTCTGCCCACAGCTGGGCCTTTAAGATGCTACCACAGTCTGGTCAGGGCCAAATACGCAGCTCAGGTTGTCCTTCACTCAGCAGGCTTCTCTTAAGGAGGGAGGATGATTTAGGGAGAGGGCAGGGACTGAAACTGTTCTCACCAAGGCTCCAGTGACCTCCCAGTTACCCAGTGATCATTTCGGAATCATTTTCTTGTTTGATTCCTTTCTGTATCCACCACATCCTTGCACTCTTCACTTGGCTTCCATAATGTTCTGTCTCCTGGCTCTCTCTCTCCTTCTCCGAAAATTCTGTTTCCATCCCCTTTGCTGGGCTCTCTTTCTAAATTTTAAATACTAGTGTCGCCGGGCGCGGTGGCTCAAGCCTGTAATCCCACTACTTTAGGAGGCCGAGGCGGGTGGATCATGAGGTCAAGAGATCGAGACCATCCTGGTCAACATAGTGAAACCCCATCTCTACTAAAAATACAAAAAATTAGCTGGGCATGGTGGTGCATGCTTGTAATCCCAGCTACTCAGGAGGCTGAGGCAGGAGAATTGCCTGAACCCAGGAGGTGGAGGTTGCGGTGAGCTGAGATCGCGCCATTGCACTCCAGCCTGGGTAACAAGAGTGAAACTCCATCTCAAAAAAAAAATAATAATAATACTAGTGTCTCCCAACATGCTGCCCTTTGCTATTTTCTTTTCTTTATATACTCTTACAGGAACATTTCACTCACTCCTGTGATTTTAATGCCGCTGATGGATGGTGTTACATTTCTAAATGTATACCTGTAGATGTAATTTCTCCAAGTGAAACTCACATTTCCCTAACTCTACCCTGCCTGTGGTCTCAGTGTATTTAATAGTAGGCCAACAAGCCAGTCTCTAAACCAGAAACTAAGGAGCCATTCTTGACTCCTTCTCTGGCTTTCAATCTCAGCCTATTGATTCTATCTTCGAAATTCTCCTCTAGTATACCCTTTGCACTGCAGTCTCATGCCTTGGAGGTGGTATAATATATACTGGTTAAGAACTCAGGCTTGGGCCAAGCCTGGTGGCTCATGCCTATAATCCAGCACTTTGGGAGGCTGAGGCAGGTGGATCACCCAAGGTCCAGAGTTCGAGACCAGCCTGACCAACGTGGTGAAACCCCATCTCTACTAAAAACACAAAAAAATTAGCCCGGTGTGGTGGTGGGGACCTATAATCCCAGCTGTTTGGGAGGCTGAGGTAGGAGAATTGCTTGAACCCAGGAGGTGGAGGTTGCAGTGAGCCGAGATCATGCCAATGCACTCCAGCCCGGGTGACAGAGTGAGAATTTGTCTCAAAAATAAAAAAAAGAACTCAAGTTTGGAGTAGGACTATCTGCATTTACCTCTAGTCTCTACTGGTTATTAGCTGTGTGACCTTTCTAAGCCTCAGTTTCTAATCTGTATTGCAAAGATTAAATAAGACAGTTCTTGTAAGATGATGCTAAATATAGTACCCATCATATAGTAAACACTATATTTGTGTTCCTCCATAACTCTGGTGTGGAGGAAATTCATCTCTACTCAACTTCTGTTTCAAGCCCTGATTCCACTGGGATGATGGAAACAAGGTGAATCTGCTTGGGGGTTTGCCCCCTCCTTTTCCCCAGGGTGGAGTCTAAGTAGGAGACATATGTTATGCCCAGGTGAGGCTCATCTGGTCCTCAGTCATCTGTTCACAAAGGTGTCCACTGACACCTTCTTTCTTTCCATCTACCTGGCCCTTTCAAGCCCAGGGACCAAGAAGAAGAGGGGAGTAATTCATTCAGATACTTCCTTTCTGTCTAGGTCGGGAATTTCTGCTAAGCTGTCTATTATCTGCCTGGCTCATTATGCAACTGTTCTTTCTCAGGGTCCTGTACACCTAGGGTCCCTTCCAGGAAGCAGAGAATGGGACCCCATTTGCCAGAAGCCACCAACATCTAGACTCTATTTCCCACAGCTGGTGAGAGGTAAGGGGAATCCCCCGGGTCTTCAGGGGGCCATCCACTCTTCTCAAACCGTATTTTTCCCAGTTTTGTCTCAGCCCCTGAGTCTCCTCTGTTTCTCTGAAGGCTGTAGGTATGGATTTCTGTTTTCTCTTCCTTCACATTCTCCTCTCCTACCTGCCCGAGCTATAAGCCTAGCCCACTATTTGGTTGCTTGGATGGAGTGTGGGGAAAGGGGAAAGGGAGAAATACAAGATGGGGAAACCTATCAGATCATACTTTTTTCAGCATAGTTGTTGGTGTCATAATTATTTTTTATTAGTTCAGGCTCTTTTTTTTTGAGATGGAGTCTCACTCTGTCACCCAGGCTGGAGTGCAATGGTGCAGTCTCGGCTCACTGCAACCTCTACCTCCCAGGTTCAAGTGATTCTCCTGCATCAGCCTCCCGAGTAGCTGGGATTACAGGCGTGCACCACCATGCCCGGTTAATATTTGTATTTTTACGAGTGATGGGGTTTTACCATGTTGGCCTGGCTGGTCTCAAACTCCTGACCTCAGGTGATCCACCTGCCTCGGCCTCCCAAAGTGCTGAGGTTACAGGTGTGAGCCACCACACCCGGCCTAGTTCAGGCTCTTATTATCTCGCTTCTGTGCTACTGCAGTTGCCTTCCAACTGGTCTCTGTCCCTAGCCTCACCTCCTTCCAATTCCCCACTGTAAGATGGCTCTTTTTAAAAGACAAATCTGGAGGCCGGGCGTGGTGGCTCACGCCTGTAATCCAAGCACTTTGGAGGCCAAGGCGGGTGGATCACCTGAGGTCAGGAGTTCAAGACCAGCCTGACCAATATGGTGAAACCCCATTTAAAAAAAAAATAAAATAAATAAAAGACAAATCTGGCTCTGACTTATGTTGAAAGTGTTCCTTGGCTGGTGACTGCTCACCAGACCCCATGCCAGGGCCCTAGCATGGTGCCCAAGGAGCTACTGGACCTGCCCCTGTGCCTCCAGGCTCCCTTCCTGCCTCTCCTTGAGCTTTGTTATCCTCTAAAGCTGAACCTAGTTTAGCTTCCCAAACTCACCTCCTTGTTCTTGCACACTCTGGTTCCACTGACTGCACCGCCTCTCTTCTGCAACCTGATGAATTCTCTTTCACTTCTCAACCCAAATCAGCTGTCACTTCCACTAGGAAGTCTTCTCTGCCTTTCGCTGCTCTTCATCACAGCAATGACCCCCTCCCTCTGTGCATCACCGGCCTCTAATTTATTTCACTATACGTCTATCACTCGTGCCAGAATAGCAAACTTTTTTAGAGCATTACCTGCGCTTATACATCTCTGCATTCGCATCACCTATCTTAGTGCATAGCGCCAAGTAGGCCCACAAGTTAGCTGGGCCCGGGAATACAGGAAGCAGAGTAGGGGTTAATGGGAATACTGGTGGAAATGACAGAGGCAAAGGCAGGGGCACCAGCTAGAATAAGACTGTTTAGCAGAGAAAGAGTCTGGGAGGAACAAGCTGAAGAACTGCCGTAAGGGGAGCCGGCCCAAGCCGGGCCGGCTCCTCTTCTTCCAGCACCTGGGTGGCCCGCCTCCGCGGCCTGGAACTACAAATCCCAGGGTTCTCCGCGGTGCGGACTGGCAGTATCCTGTCCAGCCGTGGCGACGGTGAGGGGCGGTGGCTCAACGGCGGGAGATTCAAACCTGGAAGAAGGAGGAACATGGAGAGGAAAGCAGAGGTCCCGGGCCGGACAGCCTGTGAGTGCCGGAAGGGTCGGAGAAGGGTCCCGCAGTGGTGCGGCTGGTCGAGGGGCTTGGCCGTCCCTTGAGAGACTGGGGCGTGGGTCGGGCGTGGAGTCTGAGGGGCGAGGGCGGTGGGACTGCTCAGTGGGACGGGAACCCTCAGCCCGGGCGCCGCGGGCCCGAGTGGAACTATGAGCGGCGCATTGCCCCTTGACGAATGTGCTGCGCTTTAAAGCTAGCAAAGAACGTTCTCCCTGTTTCTAAGTTCTGGAGCTCCGAGGTCGGGCGAGTGTAGGTGATCCTAATGATCCTTAAAATTCAGCGGTTACTGCTGGCTACCGTACTTGCCCAGCGCTGCCACGGCACAAGACGCCTAAAGGGATCTGGGGGACTCTTCGGCTTTGTGATGCCGCTTTCAGACGATGCCTGTCAAACTTAGGGGCTGAAATTACCCGGGAAGCTCGTTTGAAATGCAGATTCCTGGGACCTATCCCAGAGCTGCAGTTCCAGAAGGTCCGGATTGGGGCCCATAATCTGCATTTATAACAAACACCGCTGTGCTGCTTCCCTCACCCCAGGTGAATGTGAGGAAAGTAGTCCCTGGGCCACACTTTCAAAAACACTGTTTTAGGAAGGAGAGACTGGAGTTGGAAGGAAGGGAGGGGCAGAAAGGTTCTATCTGATTTTCTGAATGAAAGTCACAGCCTGCTCCTTCTTCCACCCCTCCCTTCCTCTCCATTAGGATTCAAAAAGCAAAGTCCGTGTCCACTCTTCTGTTAAAGGAAAACTAGTTCCAGACCTAAGAAGGACAGGAAAACTATTTTTTGGTTTTTATTTTTTTTGAGACAGCATGTATTTGTACAAAATCCCTCCCATCGCCCACAGTCCTCAGCTCATAACTCTGAGGTGATGTCATTCACTTACTGGTTTATTTTCCATGCTTAACAACCAACACTTGTTCCTTGTACACTCCCTTGGAGGAACCGATGGCTTTCCTGTGGTTGGCCAGTGTTTTCAAATCTGTATTTGAAGGGGTGTGTGTGTGCGCGTGTGCGTGTGTTTTAATTTACTCAACTGCTCATTCAAATAAGCCCTGCCCTTCCCTGAATCATATTGCAGAATATGCAATATAAGTAAATAGAATAAAGACTGGGAATGACATTAAGTGCTGAGTCAAAATCAGATTGGCTAAGCTCTACCTTTTTTTTTAAGCCCTCTGAGTTCATTTTCTAACTGTGTGTAGCTTTCTCTTACTCTTTCTGTTTGACTTTGTATTGTGTTTCTCAAGGAGAATAGAGAGAGGAGAGAAGGGAGAATTAAGGGAGGCTATGACTAAGGCAAATTAGGAGTGCTGTCTCACTTGAGGGATTCTCTATTCTTGAGTTTGAGAATCAGTATTCTGCATTTATATTTAGCTTGAAGATTATTTTCCTCCTCAGGTGACCTATACCCAAAAGGATAGTGAAGGTACCTTTGTGATCTTTTTTTTTTTTTATTTTTTTGGGACGGAGTTTCGCTCTTGTTACCCAGGCTGGAGTGCAATGGCGCGATCTCGGCTCACCGCAACCTCCGCCTCCTGGGTTCAGGCAATTCTCCTGCCTCAGCCTCCTGAGTAGCTGGGATTACAGGCACGTGCCACCATGCCCAGCTAATTTTTTGTATTTTTAGTAGAGACGGGGTTTCACCATGTTGACCAGGATGGTCTCGATCTCTTGACCTCGTGATCCACCCGCCTCGGCCTCCCAAAGTGCTGGGATTACAGGCTTGAGCCACCGCGCCCGGCCTTTGTGATCTTTTAAAATGTTTTTTATCCTTCCACTTATTCGGAAGTGAGTGGCATTTTTCCCTCTGTTGGACTGCCTTTCCCCCATATTTCTGCCTATTTATTCCTTAAGATCTAGCTCATAGCTAGAATCCTTTGCTTCCTCTGCCGCTTCCATAGCTTTTATTCATGGGCCATAATCATACTTATCACATTAGATTTATTTATTTACATGTTTTTCTCTTCTAATAATAATCTTTGGCTGGGTACTGTGGCTCACGCCTATAATCCCAGCACTTTAGGAGGCCAAGGCAGGAGGATCACTTGAGCCCAGGAGTTTGAGACCAGCCTATGCCACATGGCGAGACCCAGTCTCAACCAAAAATACAAGAATTAGCCAGACGCGGTGGTGCGCACCTGTGGTCCTAGCCATTTGGGGATGGAGGCCTGAGGTGGGAGGATCACCTGAGCCCAGGAGGTCAAGCCTGCAGTGAGCTGTGATCGCACTACTGCACTCCAGCCCGGGCAGCAGAGTGACACCCTGTTTCCAAAACAAAACAAAACAAAAACCCAGTAATAACTCTGTTGTCCAGGCTGGAGTGCAGTGGCATGATCATGGCTCACTGCAGCCTGGACCTCTTGGGCTCAGGTGATCTTCCCACCTCAGCCCCATCCCAAGTAGCTGGGATTACAGACGTGCATCATCACATCAGGCTAATTTTTGTATTTTGTCAAGACAGGGTCTCACCATGTTGCCCAGCATGTTCTCAAACTCCTGGGCTCAAGTGATCTACCTGCCTCAGCCTCCAGAAGTGCTGGGATTGCAGGCATGAGCCACCATGCAGGCCTTTATTTCTACATTTCTTAAGAGTAGGGGTCTACTCCTGTTTCCCACCTACTCCACCTTCCATTCCTTGCCCTGTCCCGAGCCGAGTCCTGTATCAGCCCTTTATCCTCACACACTTTTCTACAATGACGTTCAATAAAGTGCATGTGTTCCTGGGAAAAAAAAAAAGAGCTGGAGAGGGTGGTTCTGCTAGTCCAGTGCCTGACATAAAGGAGGTATTGATGAATGAATCGGTCAATCCTGGTTGGCTCTAGTACCTCACCTCTGAGAGAGTAACCAACAAGGATGACACAAGTCCACTTCTTGGAGAAGTCAGTCTAATTAGGGATAAGAAAAGGAGTTAAGCTTCAAGCCAAGGAAGACTCTGGATGTCCCAGCTGGGACATACTGAGGGAAGGGCCATGAGTAGTCTTGAAGAGGGAGAGGACAGGAAGATAGCTGCAGAGGAAAGAGAAATGCTTCCACTACAGGAGGAGGTCGCCTGTTAAGGATATCCTGGGAAGAAAAGGAGGGACACATGGGAGATGCTTCAGGTCTCTGAGCAGGGTTGCCTAAGCAAGTCTGTTAAGAAAAAGCTTCAGTGCTAAGGCCCCTCTAATGCTCTCTTCATTGATCTTATCCCATTTGACTCCTCAGATGAACGCCTCACAGCTGAGGAGATGGATGAGCAGAGGCGGCAGAATGTTGCCTATCAATACCTGTGCCGGCTGGAGGAAGCCAAGCGGTGAGCAGAGTCCATGAAGATGGACTCTTTCTGATCTCCCTTTCCACCACCCCTCACCCTAGGCATCTGCCCCCAAAGTAAATGCAACAGATCAAGAGTCCATGCTGTGGGAAAGGGCAAGTTGAAATAGCTTTTTAATTTAATTTAATTTTTTTTTTTTTTTTTTTTTTTTTTTTGAGATTTAGCCTCACTCTGTTGCCCAGGCTGGAGTACAGTGGTGTGATCTTGGCTCACTGCAACCGCCGCCTCCCAGGTCCAAGCGATTCTTCTGCCTCAGCCTCCCGAGTAGCTGGGACTACAGGCACATGCCACCATGCCTGGCTAATTTTTAATTTTTAGTAGAGGCAGGATTTCACCACGTTGGCCAGGTTATCTTGGACTCCTGACCTCAGCTGATCCTCCCGCCTGGGCCTCCCAAAGTGCTGGGATTACAGGTGTGAGCCACTGTGCCCCAGCCTTTAATTTTTTTTTTTTTTAAAGCAAATCTCAGTCACATCCTTTTATCCCCTATAAATGTAATATATATCTCCAAAATATGTGGATGTTTGCTTATATAACCACAATGCCATTATAATAGCTTTAGTTAATCCTTGGAAGATCAATACCCAGGCCACTTTAAAATTTTTTTGCTTGTCTTAAAAAAAAAAACAAAAAACTGTTTTTACAGTTATCTTATTCAAATAATGATCCAAAAAGTTCACTAATTACATCTGCTTGTATGTGTCTTAAGTCTTATTTAATCTAGAGCAGCCCATCTCCCTTTTTCAGTTCATTATATTATTGATTTGCTGAAGACAACTGTCATTTTTCCTAAAGAATATCCTACATTTTGTCTCTTTTTTCTCTTTTTTTTTTTAGAGATTGTTATCTAATTGCTTTTTTATGTCATTCAGCTTGTTCCTCTACACTCTGTATTTCCTATAAATGAATGTTGGCTTAATTAGATTTAGGTTCAACATTTTTGACAAGCAACGTGGCGAAACCCCATCTCTCTTTTTTTTTTTTTTTTTGAGACGGAGTTTCGCTCTTGTTACCCAGGCTGGAGTGCAATGGCGCGATCTCGGCTCACCGCAACCTCCGTCTCCTGGGTTCAGGCAATTCTCCTGCCTCAGCCTCCTGAGTAGCTGGGATTACAGGCACGCGCCACCATGCCCAGCTTATTTTTTGTATTTTTAGTAGAGACGGGGTTTCACCATGTTGACCAGGATGGTCTCGATCTCTTGACCTCGTGATCCACCCGCCTCGGCCTCCCAAAGTGCTGGGATTACAGGCTTGAGCCACCGCGCCCGGCTGCGAAACCCCATCTCTACAAAAAATACAAAAATTAGCCAGGCATGGTGGCATGCACCCATAGTCCCAGCTACTTGGGGGGCTGAGGAAGGAGGATTACTTGAACCTGGGAGGTCAAGGAGGCTTCAATGAGCCAAGATTGTGCCACTGCACTCCAGCCTGGTGCCTGGCGATAGAGCGAGACTCAGTCTCAAAATATATAAATAAATAAAATTAAATTAAAAAAAAATTTTTTTAAAGCCAAAAAAAACCTGGATGGGTGCAGTGGCTCATGCCTTTAATCCCAGCACTTTGGGAGGCTGAGGTAGACGGATCACCTGAGGTCAGGAGTTTGAGCCCAGCCTGGCCAACATGGTGAAACCCCGTCTCTACAAAAAATACAAAAATTAGCTGGGCACCGTGGTGCATGCCTGTAATCCCAGCTACTTTGGAGGCTAAAGCAGGAGAATCACTTGAACCCAGGAGGCAGAGGTTGCAGTGAGCTGAGATCATGCCACTACACTCCAGTCTGGTCGAAAAAGTGAGACATCGTCTCATAAAAACAAAAACAAAAAAACATTTTTGACAAGTTTTCATTAGTGTTGGTGTTGGGTTTTTTCCCCCACTCACATCCTTTTACTCCTATATACTGCAATGCGTGTATCTAAAATATGTGATATATAACATATGTAAGATACGTGTTCTATATCACATCTTATAGCAGACAGTGTCTGCTTGTTCCATTTTCAGTGATGCTAAATTCAATCTGGGAGTTTAGGTGAAGCCAACCTGATTTACACGTCATAAAATTTCCCATTAACTTTTCATCTAATGCCTTCTTCATTCATTGTTGGTCCACATCAGAATTTATTATTTTACCAAGGGTGCAAAATGACTATTTTCTTGTTCTGTCATTTCTTCCGTATTTACTAGCTGAAATTCTAAATAATTTTTTCTCATCATCTTAGGACTATTTGGTTACCCTAAAATTCAATCCGTGCAGGAAAAGCAGGATGCATACTTAATTATTTGCTTTTAATCAACAGGATACTTTTAATGTTCTTCAGGGAAGTCGGTAGGATGGGGCAATCAGGAAAAATCAGGTGTCTAAGGCAGGGAAGGTATGAAACAATGTGTGACTGGCTCTCTGTTTGGAAATGGATACTTTCCAATTAGACCCCATCTCTCTGAGGAGACTTTAATGTCTTTCTCATACAACCATCAGCAATAATAATACTTTACATTTATATTCAAAGTGTTTTCACATTCATTAGCTCATTTGATCCTGGCAGCTGCCCACTGAAGGAAGTACAGGTGGCATTATCCTCATTTTGCAAATTGTGCAACTGAGGCTCACAGAGGTAAAGTAGGGGAGATAATGTGGAAAGCAGGCCTTCAAACTCCAAGAGCTGTGATCTTTCTGTCCGTTTGTGCTGCTCCCCTTCCATCAGCCCCACTACTCTCATCATCATTAAAGCTGGGTTATGATCCATGTAGACCATTCAGGCAGACATGACCTTTCTGCACCCATGTTCTCAGACAACAACGCAGAATGAAAGAAGTGAGCAGATTCAATTTGGTTTAACAGTTAAAGATGTAACTAGACTGAGTGAGAACCTATGTAACAGTTAAGCCTCACTGAAGATAGGCAGGTTCAGGATCTGTCAAGGAAGATTTCCTGAGGTGGGTGGGACTGAGGGTTGGACAATCCAGATATTTGGAGCAGCCTGGGAGAAGGTGGGAACAGCCAGGCAATGGGCAGAGAGGGGAGTTGGGGGTAGGGCTGGAACAGGAGGCAGAGGAGGGTCAGGGACCACTTGAAAGGAGGGAGAGAGGGAAGTTCTATAGTTAGAATAAATCACTGTGGTCTACCAGAGTTTGTGAGAAGGTGCTCTCATGTTTGTAGCTGGATGGAGGCCTGCCTGAAGGAGGAGCTTCCTTCCTCAGTGGAGCTGGAGGAGAGCCTTCGGAATGGAGTGCTGCTGGCCAAGCTGGGCCACTGTTTTGCACCCTCCGTGGTTCCCTTGAAGAAAATCTATGATGTGGAGCAGCTGCGGTACCAGGTGGGAGGATTGGACCCCACCTTCTACCTTCTTTCTCTCAAACTATTCCATTTCCTCAAAGCTGTGAGGGTAGGGTGACCACATAACTTATTGTCTAAATCTGGATAAAAGTGGAGGTTATTTCTCTGTCCTGGTAGGGATGGAAAATCCATAGCATGGGGTCCTCTGGTTCCCCTCTGCCCTTCTCTCCTGAATCTTTAAGCTGTGGTCTGGGCTTTACCTGTATGGAGTGCCGAGAACTGTGGAAATAGATTTTCTTTTTCTTTCCCTTTCAGGCAACTGGCTTACATTTCCGTCACACAGACAACATCAACTTTTGGCTGTCTGCAATAGCCCACATCGGTCTGCCTTCGGTAATATTGGGCCTGACGATTGGTATTCATCTTTACTCCTTACCAGCCACCCCCCACAATCCCATGCTTTATCTCCCTGGGCCCTTTAGCTCTATTTCCATGTGTCTTTTAAACTAACTCATCTAAGAGAACAGTTCCTTAGGGCTATGTGTCTTTGAACCAGGTTATTTTTTCTCTGCCTCCTCTTCCCTGTGGACGAAAGGAGATGAAGTTTCCATGGCCTGTGTGGCATGGTTCCCATTACGCAGCGGGGGCCTCCTATGTCGTGCTTATATTGGCCAGCCCTGTCTCCACCAAAGTTCACAGTGTGAAGCAAGGGTATACACATCTCTAGGTAGTAGACGACTTCAAGTTAGCAGCCTAGGTCCAAAACCAAAGCTGGACACATGGTTTCACTCTTTGAACCTCAGTTTGCTACTCATCTGTAAAACAGGGATAGTGAGCCTTGCCCTGTCTACCTTACAATGTTGCCAGAAGGATCATGTGGTCTGTGTGAACTCCCTTTGTGAATTGTGAAGAGCTATACAAATGAAGGCATGATAGGATTCTGCAATGTATGGTTTCTTTCTGCTTTGTTTTTCTTTGCTGTAGAAAGGAACTATAAGACAGGAAACAGCAGTAAAAAAAAGACACTTTCTTTTTTTTTTTTTTTTTTTTTTGGGTACCAAATTTCTTTATTTGAAGGAACGGTACAAAGAAAAAAGACACTTTCATGGGAGGCAGAAGCAATAGAAGTCATGTGTCTTCAGTGGGACTGGAACACTCTAGGTCTCTAGATTTGGTTCATTATTGTGAACCTAAATGTAACCAAGATATATTGAGGTTAGGCCTCATTACAGTTGTCAGGTGCATTGAGAAGCCATACGTGGTACTACTCCGTTCTTCGAAGGGCTCTCATTGGTCAGAAGCCGCTGGCTTGGAGACAGGGATAACAGCCTGACACTTTTGTGGTCCTTGACAATATATGCTTCATTGGGCCCTCCTTGGGAGTAGGCCAGCTCTCCAGCAAACCACCTTTCTGGCAAGAGTCTAAAGTGAGGCATGCAGTCTCACTGTAGACATCTGGAAGACAGCTGGGGGTCTGACTTTGTAGTTATTGTTTTTGGAGGAGATGGCTTATACCCGTAACCTCGATAGCCCTCTCTGGTGTTTGGTCAATCCAGGGCACCCTAGGACTGTGTGTCTGTGGCTGAGCCTCGGCTTAGTATGCATCCCAGTGCCTTTCTTTTATACTAGGCTGACTTGAAATGGTTGGGGGAAACTGACCTAGACACCCCAGGTAACAAGGGAGCACATATCTCAGGTTGGAGAGGAAGACCCATTACTTGGCACCCCCTCTCCGTATCTAGTGCTGCTTAAAGGTTCCCAATGGCAGTAACTGGCTGATTTCCCCTCTAGACTTTCTTCCCAGAGACCACGGACATCTATGACAAAAAGAATATGCCCCGGGTAGTCTACTGCATCCATGCTCTCAGGTGAGAAACCTCAAATTTTATCACCCAGGTTCCTCTAGGTGGATGTGACCAACAATCAACAGAACAAACACAGCAAGAAGGATGAAGGGTAGACCACAGGGAGCACTGCTCAGGAGAGTGAGCTTTCCAATTTACAGAACTGTGTTTAGATTTTTGTGCATGTCTGTGGGCACAGTTATGTATGGCCTATGTGGGTGAAGGGGTAGGGCAGGCAGGATAGCAGAGGCAGGAAGGTATCAAGGTGGGGCCTTCAGTTTGTGACTGGGCATAAAGGAATCAGAACAGGACCTATCGAGAGCAACACATGCCAGCCTCTTAGTGTAAATGGCATAGGCTCTTTGGTCCTACTTAGAGCCTGCCATCAGCAACCATTTGGCTAAATCACAGTAAGTGACTTGTCAGTTCCTTGTGTTCACCATGTCATCTCTTTCTGACTTCACTTCCCATGTCCTTTTGTGCTCCTGTGCCTTAGCTCAGCAGGTATCTGCTTGCTGTGCCCCTCCTGTCCTCTGTCTCCACGGAGTGACCTGCTACTGCAATTTGGCCTTCTCTGTGAAGCCTTTCCAGTCCCCTCAGACCCCCAACACCATCTTATTTACCTTCTGCAGCATTTTCCTTGGGCTGATTTAAGGTCATATTTCTGTGGGTTGGGAGTGACTTGAGAGCACATGCTGAGTGGTCTTCATCTCCAGGTCCCCTAGTATCTCCTTCAAACCCATCATGGGCAGAGTGTCAAAATGAATTGGCCCCAGTGCCTTCCAATGCCTTCCATTTCCTCCTAGTCTCTTCCTCTTCCGACTGGGATTGGCCCCTCAGATACATGATCTATATGGGAAAGTGAAATTTACAGGTAAGCCCAGCTCCTTTCCTGATTGCATAGCCTGGGCAGAGTCTTGGGGGTTCTGGGCCTGATGAAGGGCACCTGTGGCATCATTGCAGCTGAGGAGCTCAGCAACATGGCATCTGAACTGGCCAAATATGGCCTCCAGCTGCCTGCCTTCAGCAAGATCGGGGGCATCCTGGCCAACGAGCTCTCGGTGGATGAGGCTGCAGGTAAGGACTGGACTCTGCCCTGCCAAGAGTAGGCTCAGTGGGTGTGGGAGGGCTTCAAGCCTCACAGCCATTGAATGGATTCTGGCCACCCCTCACTACAGGTAGGGCCATCAGGCTACCTGGTTTGCCTGGCCCCTGAGGGTGGGAAAAAGAGTGATGTCAGAGTGGCCTGCTACTGGTTGTGCTCTGATCTGGGGTTCACTCTGGTCTCCTGACCTTGTTTCCATGCCTCACTCCCAGTCCATGCAGCTGTTCTTGCCATCAATGAAGCAGTGGAGCGAGGGGTAGTGGAGGACACCCTGGCTGCCTTGCAGAATCCCAGTGCTCTTCTGGGGAATCTCCGAGAGCCTCTGGCCGCCATCTACCAGGAGATACTGGCCCAGGCCAAGATGGAGAAGGCAGCCAATGCCAGGAACCATGTAAGGAGTAGTCTTGGGGTGCCGGGGCCAAAAAGTTGAGTGGCTGGAAAGTCTCAAGTGAAACCAGCACTCCTATCTGTCATGTCTCTAGGATCCAGAATTGCTTCTTAGAGAAACCGTAACTTGTCAGTGATTTTAGATAAATAGGAAAGAAACTTGGGAGAATGATGAGAATTCAGAAGAGAAGACTGGAGAAGAGGTTCTTGGGGGATGATCTTCAGGGAAGCCTGAGAGGGGCTCTGGAATGTAGAACAGAATGAGATTGGACTGGAGGTTCCAAAGGTTGGTTTGGCTTAATTGTGTCAGTGCCAGGTGTTTAGACCCCACAGTTTCCTGAATTTGGCCTTGGGAAGGTCCCCAGAAGAAGAAAATGGTGTAGCCAGGGAGGGAAGAGCAGGACAAGAAGATTGAATTGGGTTCCCCAAGTTTCCTCTCAATGTAGTTTTTGCAGGATGGCAGAGAAAGCCAGGACATCTATGACCACTACCTAACTCAGGCTGAAATCCAGGGCAATATCAACCATGTCAACGGTAAGAGAGATCGGCCAGGAGTGGTTTAGGGGTGCCCTCAGGGTAAGCCCCTGCACTGGGATGTTTGGGGATAGCTTCTCTCAAACCAGAAAGCCCTACGGTCTCACTTGGGCCAAGCCTTGCCTCGGGGAAAGATCAGATTCCAAGGAGTATGTGCGCTGCTTTCTGAGAAGTGGTCCATGTCCAGGAAGCTTCTGTCTGAATGGAGAACCATGGAGAGGAGCAGCTCTTGATGCAGACTGGGGCCCTTCGAGAGGGGCAGTGTGGAAAATACATGAGGATGGGGGGAATCTGGGTAGGAGCTGTATGAAGGCTCAGGATGGGTGGGCATTTGCCTGTTTGGGTAAGGATATCCTCGGGGTCTGAGGTGGTGAAGTGAGAAGGCTGTGAAGACCAAGCTGAAGAATTTGGACTGAACCGAATGGGCCCAGGAGCCAAGGTGGAAAGGATGGGGTTGACTCTGGGCAGGCAGGAAGAGGGCACATTCCTAAGGCTGGACTGGGGGATTATGGGAGGTGGCTTTCTCACACTGTCCATTATGGAATCTTGGTTTTTTTCAGTCCATGGGGCTCTAGAAGTTGTTGATGATGCCCTGGAAAGACAGAGTCCTGAAGCCTTGCTCAAGGCCCTTCAAGACCCTGCCCTGGCCCTGCAAGGGGTGAGGAGAGACTTTGCTGACTGGTACATGGAGCAGTTGAGCTCAGACAGAGAGCAGAAGGCACAGGTTAGCCTGTCTATTATCTGCCACACCCTCTATGTGACTATAGGATGGGAGAGGGCCTCTTACTCAGGCCTCACCACTATTGGTCCTTTTTATCCTGTAAGTGCTACCTACGTGTTTCTAGTAGACCAGACTGATTGGCTTCTGTCCCTGAGAGTCCCCCAGACTGACCAGGACAATCCCATAGGCAGTAATGTGCTCCCCCATTGCTGAACTGCTGCCTCCACTTAGCAATCTTGTTTTCAACCCAGTTGACTTTCCCCCGACACTATTCGTATTGTCTATGTTGTTATTTTAGATGCTTGCTGAGCAAGAAAGGTTAAAGATGAGTTAATAAGGCTGGTTGCCGTGGCTCATGCCTGTAATCCCAGCACTTTGGGAGGCTGAGATGGGTGGATCACTTGAGGTCAGGAGTTCGAAACCAGCTTGGCCAATATGGTGAAACCCCATCTCTACTAAAAATACAAAAATTAGCCAGGTGTGGTGGCAGGTACCCGTAATCCAGCTACTGGGGAGGCTGAGGCAGGAGAATCACTTGAACCCAGGAGGCAGAGGTTACAGTGAGCCAAGATTGTGTCACTGCACTCTAGCCTAGGCGACAGAGCAAGACTCCCTCTCAAAAAAAAGGGTTAATAGGGATGGATGAGCCTGACTAAAGAGGAGAGGTAGTATTATTGAGGGTAGGTGGCTGGGTAGACCTGGGAGCTCATGCTGGCAGCTCCTAAATCATGGTGATGGCCCCAGGAGGACTCCATTCTGCTGTATCTCTTCCCTCTCTTAGGAGCTGGGCCTGATGGAGCTTCTGGAAAAGGAGGAAGTCCAGGCTGGTGTGGCTGCAGCCAACACAAAGGGTGATCAGGAACAAGCCAGTAAGTCATCCCCAGGTCGGAGGCCTGCTCTGGGCTTATCTCTGACTCTTAGAAGAGCATCCCACCTCTTTGCTGGCTTCCGTATTGGGCAATACACACTGCTGCTGTTTCCCCGCCTGGCTAGGGACTTCTCCCCTCACTTAATCTGCTCTATTCCTGCTGCCTGCGGGGACACTATAGATAAGTTCATTAAGGCCTTAGAGATAATGACATGCCAATACTGCACTGGGCTGGTCTCCTGGGACAGGCAGTTTTCTTCCAGGCAATTTTCCTGTAATTTTGACAGTTTTAACCTGCTTGAATTCCTTTGGCTTCTGAAATGTAGTAATTTTCCGGAATATGAGCAAGAAACTCGTCTTCTAACTCAGTTTCCCTTAAAAACATTATATACAAATATAATTCTTTTTTGTTTTTAGTTTTTGTTTGAGACAGAGCTTCACTCCGTTGCCCAGGCTGGAGTGCAGTGACGCAATCCTGGCTCACTGCAACCTCCACTTCCTGGGTTCAAAGTATTCTCATGCCTCAGTCTCCCAAGTAGCTGGGTTGACAGCCACCTGCCACCACAGCAGGTTAATTTTTGTATTTTTAGCAGAGGTGGGGTTCTTTGTGTTGGCCAGGCTGGTCTTGAACTCCTGGACTCAAGTAATCTGCCTGTCTTGTCCTCCCAAAGTGCTGGGATTATAGGCATGAGTCACTGCGCCCGGCCACGAATGGGATTCTTTATTACAAGAATGTGAGTTATTAATTGTCTTTCTCCAAGAAATCAATCTGCACTGCAAGTCTGAAGAGAAACAGAGTGCTGAGGCAAAATGCAGTAGCCCGTGGACACTAGACCTGTTGACAGTTGCTTGCCTAAGTCTGGACTTGCTGTCAGGTTTAGAGGTTGCTCAGTAACCATTTACCTTTGTCTAACAGAGCTTTCCAACACTCACTAGCTTGCGGTAGTCCCCAGGCCACTCCTGACTGGCTGCTTGCCTAATCCGCTCAGTTCATTCCTGATTGCTGCTGCCAGAGTAATCTCTGAAGCACAGATCTGATCTTATCTCCCTTGTTGAACATCTTCAGACCTTCATGGGTTCTTCCATTATTTAGCCCACACTTTAGTCCTATCTCCTTGTCCTGGCAGATAAGCCCTTTCCCAGCTCTTCTGTTCACATTCCACCCAGTTCAGCGGAGCAAACAATCTGTTCTTCCTAGATTGCCCTCCAACCTTTCCCACCACTGGGCCTCTGGTCCTCTGGGTAACGTTTCTCCCACATTCTCACCTGTTGATAAGCAGGTGAAAACATTCTCCAGAGCTATCTCCAAGGCTTCCTCTTCTGTGAAGTCTTCCTGCTCTCACCCAGCCAGAATCCCTCCTCCCCTGCACTGCCATAGCATTGTGTGGGGGTGGGGGGAGGTGGACTTCTAACATGACATGACAGGGGCGCACTGTAGGTACTTTGGTATTCTTAGTTCTTCCCAGTAGATTGTGCTTTCCTTGATGCCAGTGCCCGTATCTGCTTGGCAGTTTACAGGCCCCAGAGTTTGTAAACTCAGACTACAATGAGGCACCACAGCCCCTCTTAAGCTTACTGCTGCCCTTTGCAGTAAATGGCTCCACCATGGAGTTGGTTCCTTATTCTTCTGTGCTGTCATCAAGCCTTGGTCCCTAGAGCCCCCTGACTAACCTCATCTTAGTTACGCTCCGTAGCCACCTGTCAATCTCGTGCTCACTACCTTAGGAATTCACCCTCTGCCATGGCAGCCACTCTGTGTTACATGCTGAGCTACTCAATTTCTAGGCCTGACAAATTGCTTCTTACAGAGCCTCTTCTTAAAGTGACCCAGCCCCATTTCTTCCTGAACATTTAGAAATGCATTTTAAACCTAGCAGAAAACTAGCAGGTCTTCGAGAGCAGTTACAAAGCCATTTCCCCACCAAGATCCCCTGGCAGAGCCTAGTTGGTCAGGAGAGTGGAGATGCCACTGAATGTCCATCCTGTGCAACCTGTTGCTCTCCTCCCTTGCAGTGCTCCAGGCTGTGCAGCGGATTAACAAAGCCATCCGGAGGGGAGTGGCGGCTGACACTGTGAAGGAGCTGATGTGCCCTGAGGCCCTGCTGCCTCCAGTGTACCCTGTTGCGTCGACTGTGTACCAGCAGGAGCTGGCAGTGCTCCAGCGGCAGCAGCAGGGGGTAAGCTCCAGAAATGTGTGTCTAGCTCTGCAGTCCCCAGGCAGCTGGAGGGATCAGGACAGGCGGCCCAGGCCACCCTCTTGTGAGTGCAACATGAGATGCTGGCACGAGATTAGGATGGGGGGAAGAGCTACCATCCCTGCCTTACTGAGCATATTTTAATAGCCAATACATTGAGCAAACACTGCTTTACATACTCATTTAATCCCTAAAATAACCCTATGAGGGACGCGTTCTATTTTAGAGATGGGGAAACTGAGATGCAGAGATTAAGTCACTTGCCCAACACAGCTGTGAGTGCCAGTGCTGAGAGTAGATGCAGAAGACCATGCTTTTAACCACTTCGCTGTCCCACCTCGTCCCGGTCCATACCTCTTCTCTGACAGTGAGGTGACAGGGCCTCACTTAGGGACTTTCCATCTGACGGAGGAGTTAGAATACATCTGAGGGTCCACATAGAGACACAGGGAGAGAAGAGCAGATGACAGGTGGAAGAAGCCTTCAGACCAAGGAAATGGAGAGGCAGAGCTGGGAAGACTTCCTGGAAGAGAATCAATAGAGAACTACACCCACAGCAGGTGTTTATAGAGCGTCTACTGCCAGCATGACTTGGACACAGGCACAGCCCTCAGGAAAGGCACATTCTCAACATATGAATGACTATGTACAAGGAAGCATAAAATAAGTACTAAGAAGTAAAGCACTGTGACTAAAATTGTGGACTTTAGAGCCAGGCTGCGTGAGTTCAAATCCAGCTCTGCTAGTTCTTAGCTATGTGATGTTGGGCAAGTTCTTTACTTTCTCTGCTGCTCAATTGCTTTAATATAAAATGGGAATAATAATTATATGCCTCATAGGCTATAGGATTAAATGAGGTAACATATGTGCTTAGAGAAGAACCTTGAAAGTAAGCTTTAGCTATTAATATTATTGTTGTTGACGTTCATAACATTCTGTTAGTAGAAGATAGGAAGGGGACTGGGCATGGGGGTTCACGCCTATAATCCTAGCACTTTGGGAGGCTGAGGCAGGCAGATCACTTGAGGCCAGGAGTTCAAGACCAGCCTGGCCAACATGGTGAAACCCCATCTCTACTAAAAGTACAAAAATTAACCGGATGTGGTGGTGGCACATGCCTGTAATCCCAGCTACTCCAGAGGCTGAGGCAGGAGATCACTTGAACCCGGAAGGTAGAGGTTGCAATGAGCCAAGATTGCACCATTGCACTCCAGCCTGGGCAACAAAGTGAAACTCCATCTCAAAAAAAGCGCGGTGGCTCAAGCCTGTAATCCCAGCACTTTGGGAGGCCGAGGCCGGTGGATCACGAGGTCAAGAGATCGAGACTATCCTGGTCAACATGGTGAAACCCCGTCTCTACTAAAAATACAAAACATTAGCTGGGCATGGTGGTGCGTGCCTGTAATCCCAGCTACTCAGGAGGCTGAGGCAGGAAAATTGCCTGAACCCAGGAGGCGGAGGTTATGGTGAGCCGAGATCGCACCATTGCACTCCCACCGGGGAAAAAGGAGAAAAAACCCCGGCTCAAAAAAAAAAAAAAAAAAAAAAAGAAGAAGAAGATAGAAAGGGTGTTCTAGATAGAGGCCACAGCATAAGCAGATGTTTGAAAAGGAGAAGGACAGGGCAGGGAAATGGGGCTCGGGTTTATTGGGTGTGTCATGCAGCGTGGAAGTGACCACTCCGTCTTCATCTCTGTATACCTGGGACCTAGTCCGGTTCAATTTTTTTTTTTTTTTTTTTTTTTTTTGAGACGGAGTTTCACTCTTGTTACCTAGGCTGGAGTGCAATGGCGCGATCTCGGCTCACTGCAACCACTGCCTCCCGGGTTCAGGCAATTCTCCTACCTCAACCTCCTGAGTAGCTGGGATTACAGGCATGCGCCACCATGCCCAGCTAATGTTTTGTATTTTTAGTAGAGACGGGGTTTCACCATGTTGACCAGGATGGTCTCGATCTCTTGACCTCGTGATCCACCCGCCTCAGCCTCCCAAAGTGCTGGGATTACAGGCTTGAGCCACCGCACCCAGCCTCAATTTTTTTTTTTAAGACAAGGTCTGGCTCTGTCACCCAGGCTAGAGTGCAGTGGCATGATCTCGGCTCATCGCAATCTCCGCCTCCTGGGTTTAAGTGATCAGCCTCAGCCTCCTGAGTAGCTGGGATGACAGGCATGCACCACCACCATGCTCAGCTAATATTTGTATTTTTAGTAGAGACAGGGTTTTGCCATGTTGGCCAGGCTGGTCTCAAACTCCTGGGCTCAAGCGATCTGCCCACCTTGGCCTCCAAAGTGCCAGGATTACAGGTGTGAGCCACTGCACCCGGCTAATACAGTTCTTGATGTGCAGTAGAGAGCAGAGGGAGCTGGTACAGCTCACTTGTTAAGTGTGGGCTTTGGAGTTGCGTTATTGGTTGTGGGCTTGTCTGTGAAATGGGGATATTAATGGTACTATGGTTCTGTTGTCGGCTGATTATGAAAATTAAATGATAATGTATGTGAAGTACTTATAACTGAGCACATAGTAAGCATTATCAAGTGTTTCATATGACTGATTATTAGTGAATGAATGAGGCCACTGGGGTTTTGAGATAGAGACTCTGGAATATTCAAGAACCTTGGGGGCAGGATGGTGGATAGGCCTTTAGACCCTTCACCTGCCCACTTGGGAATTGGCCCTCCCACCCATTTTAGGAGCTTGGCCAGGAGGAGCTCTTCGTGGCAGTGGAGATGCTCTCAGCTGTGGTCCTGATTAACCGGGCCCTAGAGGCTCAGGATGCCAGTGGCTTCTGGAGCAGCCTGGTGAACCCCGCCACAGGCCTGGCTGAGGTGGAAGGAGAAAATGCCCAGCGGTGAGAAAGTCTTAGCCACACATTGGGAGTGAGGGATGGGGGAATGCAGCCAAGACTCAGCACTCTTCTGTTGGAGACTTGCCTGGTGCATGATGTCCCATTCTTGGGCCCAGGCCCACCCTCTGGGTCTGTTCACAGTTCCTTGGCCTGTGTTTCTTCCTGGGAGTGGATGGGTTCACAGTCATTCCTCTTTTCTTCATTGATTCATTCTTTCCTAGCAGATGTTAGAGTATCCACCCATGTGCCAGATATTATTCTAGGTGCTGGGAAACAGCAGTGAACAAAACACCTTCTGCTCTTGTCAAACTTACATGCTAGTAGAGGGAGAGAGGTGATTAGAAAAGAAGAGGTGGCTGGGCGCAGTGGCTCACACCTATAATCCCAGCACTTTGGGAGGCCAAGGTGGGCAGATCACCTGAGCTTGGGAGTTCAAGACCAGCCTGAACAACATGGAGAAACCTTGTCTCTACTAAAAATACAAAATTAGCTGGGCATGGTGGCGCATGCCTGTAATCCCAACTACTCGGGAAGCTGAGGCAGGAGAATCACTTGAACCTGGGAGGCGGAGTTGCAGTGAGCTAAGATCGCACTGTTGCACTCCAGCCTGTGCAACAAGAGCAAAACTCCATCTCGATAAAAAAGAAAAGAAGAAGAGGTGTAGAGAAAAATAAAACAGGGCAAAGGGGGTAACGGGTAGAGACATAGTAGGGACAGTTTTTTGGTTTTACATAATGTGGTTATGGAAAGCCTCTTTGCTGAGGAGGTCATTTTGAAAGAGATTTAAAGGGCATAAGTGATGGCCATGAGGCTATGTGGGGCAGAGGCTTTGAGAAAGCCATGTGCGTGGTGTGTTCAAAGAACACCAGGAAGCCATTGTGGTGGAGTGAAGTGAGGAAGAAAGAGGAGTGGGAGATGAAGACAGAGTAGCAGAGGCCAGACCTTGTAGGACTGGTTTTTACTCTGAGTGAGGAAGGAAGCCACAGAAGAGCCAGGAGGGAGATGATCTGACCTACTTCGTTTATTTATTTTTAGAGACAGGGTCTTGCTCTGTCACCCAGGCTACAGTGTAGTGGTGCAGTCACAGCTCATTGCAGCATTGAACTCCAGGCTTAGGAACTCCAGCGTAGGAAGGACTTCAGGCACATGCCACTATGCCCAGATAATTTTTGAACTCCAGCGTAGGACTACAGGCACATGCCACTATGCCCAGATAATTTTTGAACTCCAGCGTAGGACTACAGGCACATGCCATTATGTCCAGATAATTTTTGAACTCCAGCATAGGACTACAGGCACATGCCACTATGCCCAGATAATTTTTTAATTTTTTGTAGAGACAGGATCTCTTTATGTTGCCCAGGCTGGTCTTGAATTCCTGGGCTCAAACTGTCCTCCCACCTTGGCCTCCCAAAGTGTTGGGATTACAGGTGTGAGCCACTGTGTCCAGTGATCTGATCTACCTACCAGGATGATTCTGGCTGCTGTGCTGAGAACTGACTGCAGGAGTACAAAGAGAAAGCAGGGAGACCTGTTAGACAGCTATTGGAGTAATCTAGGCAAGAGATGTTGGGGGCTTGGCCTAGAGCGGTAGCAACGGAGATAGGGAAAAGGAGTCAGATTTCAGATACATTTTGAAAGTAAACTGACAAGATTTGGTTATGTGATAGATATGAGATTTAAGAGACAATAGAATTAGGTATGACTCCAAGATTTGGGGCAAGATGGGAGAGACCATGAGACACACAGGTTAAGCAGGGGAATCAGTTCAGATGTGAGCTGTTGGGTTTGAGGTGCTTGTTAGACATTGGCTTGGAAATCACAAGGAGCTGGCTGGGATAAATGAATGGGCTGGAGGTGTGCTTTCAGGAGCAGATGGTGTTAAAGTCATGAGATTGGGTGAGATCACCTACGATGTGAGCATGCAGAGAGAAGAGGTCTGAAGACTGAAGACTGGAATGCTCCAATGTTTAGATGTCAGGGAGCAGCAGAGGTGTCTCAGAAAGAACAGCCTATGAGGCGAGAAGAGAACTCAAAGAATGTGGTGTCCTGGAGGCCAAGTGAGGAAAATCGTTCAAATGTTTCCCCTGACTTGTGACTGATGATTCACATGCTGCTCACCTCTCTGCCCTTCACCCCGCTGCCAGTTACTTCGATGCCCTGCTGAAACTGCGACAGGAACGTGGGACAGACAAGGACTTCCTGAGCTGGAATGACCTGCAGGCCACCGTGAGCCAGGTCAATGCACAGGCCCAGGAAGAGATTGATAGTGAGTATAGTCTGGAGATGGCCCAGCTTAGGCAGTCCTGTCCCTTAGCCATAAGTCTAGGGGCCCTCACCCACCTACATCTCTCTTCCTTAGGGGTCCTCGCAGTCAGCCTCATCAATGAGGCTCTGGACAAAGGCAGCCCTGAGAAGACTCTGTCCGCCCTACTGCTTCCTGCAGCTGGCCTAGATGATGTCAGCCTCCCTGTTGCCCCTCGGTACCATCTCCTCCTCGTAGCAGCCAAAAGGCAGAAGGCCCAGGTGAAGTTAGGGCTGGCTGGTTGGTCATCAGAGCAGGAAGAACATTCCCTGTGGGTAGCACTGTACCTAGTCTGGCAGAGCTCTAGTCTGATGGACACAATAGCTTCTGGGAGAGGGTGAGGGGAGTGTTCCAATCTGGTGAAGGAGTATGGCCCCCATTGCCAGGGCAGTGGGCAGTCCATCGGAAGAGCACAGGCCTGGGAGCTAGAGAACCAGGCTGGATTTCCCACTCTGACCCTTCATGACCATGTGACCTTGAGCAAATCCCTTGATATCTCTGATCTCTGTTTACTCATCTGTAAAGTACTGCCTACCCTCGTCCTACCCAGCTCCCAGAATGAGGGTGAAAATCAAATAAATTGACAAATGGGATAGAGTTTTGAATCTAAAATGCCCTGAGTATATTGCAGTAGAGAGTGGTTGAGAGCTCAGGCTCCTGAGCCAGGCTACTGGAGCTTACGTCCTGGCAGCCCGACCCTGCGTGTGTTACTTAACCTCTCTTTGTCTCTGTTTCCTCACCTACAAGCTTGTGACGGTAATGAGCGTATCTCAGAGTTATGGGATGTAAGTGAGATAATATGACAGTAGTAATGGCTAACATTGATTGAGTCCTCACTCTGTGCCAAACATCATTTTATGTGCTTTACAAGTATTAATGCATAAGAAAGTGCTTTAGAATACTGCCTGGCACATAGTCAGTACTCAATAAAATGTTAGTTTACAAAGTCTATTATTAATGGGGAGATTTGGGAAGGAATAGAACCTGGGGTTCTGTGAGGCAAGGGAGGGGACAAGCCTTTTTCAGTCTAACATTGTGGCAGGCATGGGCTTACTTGGCCTGGGGCCTCATATAATCTTCCCACTACCTTGTCAGGTAGAGGAGTGTGGAGCAAGAAAAGGAAGGAGAAGGTAAAGGTCAGGGTCAGGATCGGCCTGAGAAGGTATGCAGTGAGGCAGAGGGCAGTGGGGAGTGAGGGCAGGTAAGCGGAGGCTCCAGTGTGGGCTATCCCTGGACATGGCTGAGGCACAAGGGCTGGGAACTGAGCTGTTTAGAAGGTGGTGGATGCTGAGTTTGAGGAGCTATGCAGAGCCCCTGTGGTTCTGGAGGTGCTGTGGCCAAGCCAAATAGACTTGAAAGCCTAGTAGGAAAACAGCCTTCTGAGCCTGGCAGCATCCCAGGGACCCACAGGCCATACATGCCCACATAGGGCAGTAATCCCAGGGAACCCCAGGCCACGCACACCCATGTAGGCCAGGAGAGCTGAGTGGAGATTGCCGTCCCTGTGGCTCCCAATGCCTGCCTGCAGTTTGCTTCCCTTGGCATCTTGGTCTGGGAACCTGGAGAGACCAGCTTAGGGTCTCATCTTTTTTATCTCTCTCAATCTGCCAGGTGACAGGGGATCCTGGAGCTGTGCTGTGGCTTGAGGAGATCCGCCAGGGAGTGGTCAGAGCCAACCAGGACACAAATACAGCTCAGAAAAGTAAATGGACTGGGCAGGGGACCCTGGGAGGGGAGGGAAAGCGATGTGGGCTCAGCAGCAACCCAGATGATCAGGTGGCCTCACTGGTCACCTCCCACTCCCTTCAACCTCTGTGGGGAGGCAGGCCACAGTCAGAGCAGGAGGGCTGCTGTTTGGACTGCAGGGCGGGCTGCTGTTCCTGGCAGTCAGCGAGGCAGGAAATTCCCAGGAGGTGAGAATCCATAGTTCACCCACTGCCTTCCTCTATGCCTTCCTGTGGGCACTTTCCCTGTGCTGTGAGCATGTGAGATCACGTGGTAGCCAGAAATCCCATTTCTGCCGGTAGCTTGAGTTTGGGTTCCAACAGTCAATCAGCTCTGGCTAGAAATGTCTAGACTTGGAGTGAGAGAAGAGGAATTGGCAGGGGTTTGAGGAAAATAGGAGAATCAGTACAAATAGACAGGGGTGTGCTGATGTGTGGTGCTGGTGGTGTTAGTTCTCAGTGGCTGAGGTCTCTCTGTCTTTCTGTCTGTCTGCTAGTGACTGGAAGGCAGATGCTACATCAGCCATTCCCACATCTTAGGCTCTCTACTCCTAAGAAACTGTCCCAGGCTCCTCTGCCCATGTCCTGCCTTTATGCTTCTTTTCTGAGACAGGGTCTTGTTCTATCACCCAGGCTAGAGGGCAGTGTACCACAATCTTGGTTCACTGCAATCTTGGAAGTGATCCTCCCACCTCAGACTCCTGAGTAGCTGGGACCACAGGCATGCGCTACCACACCTGGCTAATTTTTTTTTTT
This sequence comes from Sapajus apella, assembly GCF_009761245.1. Taxonomy (NCBI): domain Eukaryota; kingdom Metazoa; phylum Chordata; class Mammalia; order Primates; family Cebidae; genus Sapajus; species Sapajus apella. Next base: position 921,496 of record NW_022437059.1, on the reverse strand, counting down.
TTTTTTAGACAGTCTTGCCCTGTCATCCGGGATGGAGTGCAGCGGTGCAGTCTTGGCTCACTGCGATCTCCACCTCCCAGGTTCAAGCAATTCTCATGCCTCAGCCTCCTGAGTAGCTGGGATTATAGGCGACCACTACTGTGGCTGACTAATTTTTATATTTTTAGTACAGACAGGGTTTTACCATAGTGGCAAGGCCAGTCTCAAACTCCTGACCTCAGGTGATCCGCCCACCTTGGCCTCTCAAAGTGCTGGGATTACAGGCGTGAGCCACCACACCCGGCCAATTTTTGTATTTTTTTTTTTTTTAAAGATGGAGTTTCACCATAATGGCCAAGCTGGTCTTGAACTCCTGACCTCAGGTGATCCACCTACCTTGGCCTCCCAAAGTGCTAGGATTACAGGCATGAGCCACAGCACCCAGCCAATTTTTGTATTTTTAATAGACAGGGTTTTGCCGTGTTGGCCAGGCTAGTCTCGAACTCCTGAGCTCAAGTGATGTGCCTGCCTCAGCCTCCCAAAGTCTTGGGATCATAGGCGTGAGCCACTGCTCCGGGCTTCGACCTTTACACTCTGTTCAAACTGATTTTCCTTTTATCAAGCCCCAGCTCAGCCCAGCCCCACACTGCCTCCCTCAGGAGCGCTTCCTTGACTGCTGCCTTTCCCTCCAAGCACAGTTGCCTGCTGCTGCTTTTCATGTATGTGTCTCTGTCCATCCCGGGATGTTCCCATCTACTTTCAGACAGGATGATTTTGTGTCCTCTTATTGAATCCATCCCTAGCGGACAGGCCAAGGCCCAGGGGAGGGACTCGGGGGAAGGATTGATTACTCTCTCCTGATTTCTCTGTCAGTGGCTCTTGGTGTGGCCGCCATCAATCAGGCCATCAAGGAGGGCAAGGCAGCCCAGACTGAGCGGGTGTTGAGGAACCCCGCAGTAGCCCTTCGAGGGGTAGTTCCCGACTGTGCCAAAGGCTACCAGCGAGCCCTGGAAGGTGTCATGGCAAAGAAACAGCATCCAGGTAAGGGCCCCAGCCTGACCCTCGTCTTCCCTGCCTGCCCCTTGCCTGCTCTGAATCTTCTCTGCCTGCTTGGTTTCTGCTTAGCAGACACAGCCTTCTGGGTTCAACATGACATGAAGGATGGCACTGCCTACTACTTCCATCTGCAGACCTTCCAGGGGACCTGGGAACAACCCGCTGGCTGCCGCCTCAACACCTCTCACCTGACCTGGGAGGAGATCCAGGTTGGCAGAGCCCCTGCAAGGATAGGGAATCTCAGACGTGAATGCCCTGAAGAAGAGGCTCCCACTCCCCAAAAGACCACAGCATCTCTCTCCTGCCCCCACAGTCAGCTGTCACCAAGGTCACTGCTGCCTATGACCGCCAACAGCTCTGGAAGGCCAACGTCAGCTTTATCATCCAGCTCCAGGCCCGCTTCCGTGGCTTTCTAGTTCGGCAGAAGTTTGCTGAGCGTTCCCACTTTCTGAGGACCTGGCTCCCAGCAGTCATCAAGATCCAGGTGGCAGGCTCTGGCTTTCTCAGTCTTCAGGGCCTGGGCTTATCTGGGCTCCAGGGTATCCACCCTACTTCCTTTTTACTGAGTGGGCATGGGAATGATCTTTTGGCCTCTGAATAGTAGTGGTTAAGAGCATAGGTTCTGGAGCCAGACCATGTACATTTGAATCCCAGCTCCACCGCCTCTTAGCTGTGTGACCCTGGCAAGTTACTTACTCTCCCTCAGTTTCCTCACTGGTCCCTCAGTCTTTTCCTCTGAAAAATAGGGATAATGATTCCTATAGAGTTGTTATGAGGATTAAGTTAGGTAATATCTCAAGTGTTTATAAACAGTGCCTTGGAGGTAGGTAAGAACACGGTAGAAGTTACCGTGCTAGTTATATCATCATCATCGCTATCCAGAGAGTCAGAGCTGCTTTTTAGCTTCCCCAAGGGAAGAGTGAAATAAGATTTAGCTGGGCGCAGTGGCTCACGCCTGTGATTCCAGCCACTCAGGAGGCTGAGGTAAGAGGATTGCATGAGGCCAGGAGTTTGAGGCTGAAATGATTTGTAACGGCACCAGTGCACTCCAGCCTGGGCAACAGAGCAAGACCCTGTCTCTACAAGTGTGTGTGTGTGTGTGTGTGTGTGTGTGTGTGTGTATTTAGTAAGACATCAGGGCTTAGACACCAGGAGGGCTCAAAGAGGTGGCGGTGGTTAAACAGAAAAGGAGTGGAATATCCTTTAGGAAAAGAAGAGTCTTCTACCTTTTCTCTCCAACCAGCCCTTCCCATTTTTATTCTTTCAACCCGTGAATGGCCTCTGAGACTGACCCACAAGTAAGTGAGACATGAGGTCGATAGGGAAGATGGCCAGAGGCACTGCAAGCCGGGAATGATGAGCAGAGACCTTCCCAGGCAGATGTGATCTGGAGGGCCTCATGGAGGTGCTGGCAATGTAAAGATGTTTTCATAAACTTCTTTGAATGCCAAGAGCATGCCACTTGGCACTGGGCAAGGGTGGGAGATGGATGTGAGGCCCACGGGTTAGTGAGCACATCTCTCCCCTCACAGAAATTGGAGTACACTTGATGCTAGACATTGTGATAGGAGGGACTTGAAGACAACACCAGAGAAGCCCAAGGGAGACGGATGTGCAGACCGGGACTGGCAAATGGCCCTTGATGGTGACCGAGGGTGTGGGGGGGTAACTGAGAGCTCAGGCTTTGGGGTCAGAAGCTGGAGTTTGCCTCCCTACCACTTCTGGGTCATATGACACTGGGCACCTTACTTAAACCCTCTCTAGCGCTCAGTTTCCTCATTCATAATGATGGCACTCACCTCATATGCTGATTGGGAGGATTAAATACGAAAATCACATGCAGCACTTAGCATGGTAAGTGCTCTGTTGGTAGGAGCCATTATGAGATTTTGTTTTCAGGGCATTGGTCCCAGAACTCAATACAAACTTTAGTGATCTGTATTTAGTGGTCTGAATCATGGGATTTCTCCCTCCTGAGCCCAGACTGGAATTTCACACTAAGGCAATGAAAAACCACACCAACAGTGGGAGAGAAGATGGAGTCAGAGGGACCATTTGTCACTAGTACCAAAGTTGTGTGGGCTCTGGCCTGGGTCCTGGGAGACAGAGAAAGGGAGAGGTAGTCCAGAGCCTTGAGCCTCTTGTCCTCCAGCGATGGGGAAATGAGAATCCAAAATGAGGCTGCCTGGGTGTGCTGAGACTTTATCTGCTAAAAGCTTTGACCCTGGCCAGAACCCCATCCAGGGTCCTGTATTCTAACCAATTCAGAGGCCTTAAGGAGTCTGGTGGAAGTTGGTAGTGGGTAAGAGCAGAGAGCAGACCACTATGCCTTTTCCCACAGCAACTTCCCAGGTAGTACTGGAGGAGGAGAGGAAAGAGCCCTGAGGGCAGGCATGGAAATGGGGCTTCCTGGCCTCTAGACTCTAACATGGACAACTGGCATCATGGACCAAGCTATCCTCTTTTACATCCTATCCCAACAGAGGGGCCATGTAAGCCTTGAGGGAAAGCTGGCAGAACCGGCTTTAGGAAGGGCTGGGAGCAACTGAATGAAAGGGGTTGCTTCCAAGTCTTACCAAACTGAGACAATGTCAGTGGTAGAGTGTCTCCCAGGGCCTGTGTACTAGGAGATGCTGGACATAGGCCCTAAAAGACAGGAAGGGCCAAGGATGGTGTCTCACGCCTGTAACCTCAGCACTTGGGAAGGCCGAGGTGGGAGGATCACTTGAGCTGAGGAGTTAAGACCGGCTTAGACAACATAGTAAGACCCCATCTCTACAGAACATAAAGAATGAATCAGGTATGGTGACACATGCCTGTGATTCCAGCTACTTAGGAGGCTGAGGAGAAAGGACCACTTGAGCCCAGGAGGTTGAGGCTGCAGTGAGCCATGATGGAACCACTGCACTCCAGTCTGGGTGACAGAGGAAGACCCTGTCTCAAAAAAAAAAAGATGGGAAGGATTTCAGTGAGTAGAGGTAGGGCTGGGGGCAAGGGTGGGTATAAAAGGTTCAGGGACAGAAAACCATAAGGCATGTTTAGAAGAAAATGAAAAGTCTGATGCATCTAGAATCCTTAAGAAGGTGGGGCCAGTGGAAAGTCAAAGAGGGAGTATGGGGTCAGATGGTTGAGAACTCGGAATAAAGGGAAAAGGCTCCTAGGAAGGAGACCGGAATGGAAGAGGGCCTTGATATTTGTGTTTTAGAGACCATATGAGGCATGATTTGTGAAGATGTCAGTTGGACTCTTTGCAGCAGGTCAGCTAGGGGAGAGGCCATCAGCCTGACAGCTGAATGACTGAAGACCTTGGAAGATTTGCTGAGAGCTAGGGTCAGGAGCTGGATTGTGTTGTAAAGAGAGTGTGAGTTATGAGAGCATTAGTGACCTCCTGCCCAGGTGGCCGCTGGTGGAGATGGTGAGCACACGGCTCTGTGCCTAAACACACTTCCCATCCACACAACTGCATGCATTTCCAGACTGCACTCTTCCCACTTTCTGTGCACATGAGGGAGGGCGGAGTGTGTGATAGGGTGTGGGTGGTCTGCATATGGGTGTATGAGTGTATTTTAGGCTGATATGGTACATACTTTGGTGAAGTTGGCGAGTAGGTGTATGCTTTATTATCTTAACGGCCTATATCTTATAGTTGAGTTTCTGTGAAGAGGTGTTGGTTAGGGGTGTGTGGGTGTGGGTGTGTGGGTGTTTGTGCTGGGACCAGGGAGTATGGCAGAGGGCATTGTTGGCTGTGTGCAGCCATCTGGTCTTCCCTATGAAGTTGGAAGTTCTTTGGGAACAGGGCCTTTCCCCTTCTATTTAGCTGCCCCCTTCCATTCCCTGAAGGGCCCAGGACAAGGATTTTTCTAAAAGCCTCTCTGGCCAAAGGAGACCTGCTTGTGTTACTTGCCTTTCTCTCCTGATGTGTAGGCTCATTGGCGGGGTTATAGACAGCGGAAGATTTACCTGCGGCGGCTGCAGTATTTTAAAGCAAACCTGGATGCCATAATCAAGGTAGCTATGGTGGTTGTGGCAGGTTCCTCTCTCTCTTGAAGGACCCTCTGAGAACAATCTTGTAGTCCTGTCACCTCTTCTTGACCTCTTAATTTGTCTGAATTGGCCTGGGACTGAGGGTGGGCCCCAAGCTGGAGCTGAGGCAGTGTGTTTCTCCTCCCAGATCCAGGCCTGGGCCCGGATGTGGGCAGCTCGGAGGCAATACCTGAGGCGTCTGCACTACTTCCAGAAGAATGTGAGTGTTGCCTTGCTCCCCCTGCCCACATACCCAACCTTTACCCATGAGACTAGAGCAAGGGCAGGCAGCCAGCCTTTTCCCATCCGTGTGTGTGGCAGGTTAACTCCATTGTGAAGATCCAGGCATTTTTCCGAGCCAGGAAAGCCCGGGATGACTACAGGATATTAGGTGAGCTGCCTGATCCATCCTTCCCAGCTGATGGGAGGGAGAGGACCCCATAGAGCCAGGCAGGTCTAGACGTCCTTCTGGGACTGCACAGCAGGTAAGGGGAAGGTTGTCAGAAGTTGTCTGTGCAGAAACGTGGAATGGGTTGTAACAAAAGCCACTCTGCTCATCGCAATCACAAATAGCCTTGTCACAGCGAAAGTTCCTCTAACAGGCTCTTTGTGTACCAGGCTTAGATTATCTACCTATTGCTACCACCAAAGCAAAAAGAAAAGGATCTTGCTTCTTTCCCTAGGGTTCAACCTTCTCCCCTCCAACCTCTGTGGCCCAGCACAAACAAGGCCTGGTGAGGTACATAGAGTCCATTCTGTGGTGTGGGGAATGTGAGAAGCACTCAAGGGGGGACCATCTTCCTGCTCCATATTCCCCATTAGCCTTAAAGAGGTCCCTCCTGGCCCTTAATCTTCAAGTTCAGAAGCCCAGCAAATGGCATCCCCTTCTTTTTTGTGAAATTGATAAGTAGTCCATTTCCACATTCACCTCTAGCCCCCTGGGTTCCTAAAGCAGTAGGCCCCTTTCTTTCCTGGCCTTGAGGCTGCACTCGGGCTTCTGGTGAAATGTCCTGCTCAGGAATCCTCTCCTTCACCTCCTCAGTCCTTCTTTGCCCTGTCCTGCCCACAGGGGCTTTGCCTGTCCCTTCTCTGGCCATATACACTCAGGCCATCTGCTTCCTCGTAAGAAGCTCCCTTCTCTCCTCTCTCCCCAGCCTGGTGCTTTCTATTTTGTCTCTTTGGTTACACTAATACCATTGTCCTGGCCATTCTTGGTATCTTTTTCTTCTCTTCATTTCATGGTTTTTCTGGAAGAACTTGTTTTTCCCTAGTGCTGTCTCCTGACTTCACTGGCCCGCAAACTCTACTCAGAGCTCTGCCATTTACTAGCTGTGTAGCTCTAGGCAAGTTACTTAACATCTATCTATCTATCTATCTATCTATCTATCTATCTATCTATCTGTCTATCTATCTGTCTATTTATTTATTTATTTATTTGAGACAGAGTGTCTGTCACCCTGGCTGGAGCGCAGTGGCACGATCACAGCTCACTGCAGCCTCAACCTTCTAGGCTCAAGTGATCCTTCCACCTCAGCCTCCTGAGTACTGGGACTGCAGGTGTACACCACCACACCTGGCTAACTTTTGATTTTTTTGTAGAGATGGGGTCTCTCCATTTTGCCCAGGCTGGTCTCAAACTCCTGAGCTCATGTGATCCACTTGCCTTAGCCACCCAAACTGTCGGGATTACAGGCATGAGATACTGTGCGCGGCCACTTAACTTCCTTATTGCCCACTTTTCTCCTTTATAAACTGGAGATAATGCTAATACCTATCTTGTAGGGCTGTTTTGAGGATAAAATGACTTCATATGCTGTATTTCATCGAATCCAAGATGCCATGAATTGTCTTGGATTCTACTCTTCTTCACTCCTCAAAGATTTGTCCACAGCCCAGGTGTGGTGGCTCACACCAGTAATCCCAGCACTTTGGGAGGTCAAGGCAGGAAGATCACTTGAGGTCAGGAGTTTAAGACCAGCATGACCAACATGGTAAAACCCCATCTCTACTAAAAATACAAAAAGTAGCCATACGTGGTGACTGGCACCTGTAATCCCAGCTACTTGGGAGGCTGGAGCAGGAGAATCTCTTGAGCTAGGGAGGCAGAGGTTGCAGGGAGCTGAGATTGCAGGACTGAATTTCAGCCTGGGCAACAGTGAGACTCTGTCTAAAAAAAAAAAAATTGTTCCCCTACTATACCCAGATTAATCCATTAAACCTGTATATGTGATCTTGTCACTCACCTACTTAAGACTTACCATGATTCCCTGTTGCCCTGAGGATAAAGCCCAATCTCCTAAGCACAGCTTTAGGGCTCTCTGTGATCTAGCCTTTCCCAGTACCTCTAACCTCACTGACCTGCCCCTCACTACCTGCACCTTCTGCACTGTGTTCCAGATACAGTGGACTTCCAGCACTCCCTACATTCACCCTTTCCACCTCCTTTCCACCAGCATCAGGGGATCTTACCTCATCCTTGCAGTGTTTCTTCACTCCCCAGGTGGGATTGGATGACTCGCTTTTGTTTTCCCAAAGATCCCCATGCTTACTTCTCTCAAAGTGCTAACCACATTGCAGTGAATTGTGGTTTATTTGTCTAGTTCCCCTACTAGGTTGCCTTTATGGACAGGGACTGGTTTTATTCATCTTCCAAATCTGACTCTTTCATTTATTACTAGCTGTGTAACGTAGGGCAATTTGCTTACCTTCTCTGAGTCTCAGAGTTATCATTGGTAAGAGAGGATCATTACAGACCACCTCACAAGTGGTCTTAAGTGTAAAGCACTTAGAACAGTTTCTGTCTCATAGTAAACATTATATGTATTAGTTGCTATTTTGTTGTTATTTCCAATAAATTAGCTCAGATAATTTTCTTTTTTGCTCAAATACCAATTCCAAAGGTGATTCAAGGAGAATCACCAGCTAGCTCTGACGTCCCCTATATTATAAAGCCCACTGTCCATCCCATCTGTGCTTCCTGGTATGCACAGAAACTCCTGGCAGAGGAGCACTGTGAGGGCAAGTGGGGCTGAGTGGTGGCTGGCAGGTAGGGGGAAGAGGAGCAGGTTGGCCCAGCAGAAGTGAGTAGTAATTGAGGTAGACTTGGGAGGTCTGGGAGGATCATCAGAGGGAGCTGTGGCTCTGGCTTTGGTGTCAGAGGTCCCTGGGATAGGCCCAGGCTGGGGTGAATCAGAGGCAGGGGAAAAGCAGCTATTATGTCATCCCTGGTTATAAGACAGGGAGCTCAGGGACAGGCCTGGCTGGGAGGCTACCCACTGCCCTCCAAGTGTAAGCAGAACCAGTTAGAAGAGGACTCGGATTGGGACCTACTGATCCTAAGCAGAATGGGGACTGGGATGTGCTGACTCTGGGGCAGGGGCTGGCCAGAAGGCCCCTGATGAGGCATCCTAATCCTGATGCCTCCTCCCTTCCTCCCAGTGCATGCACCCCATCCTCCTCTCAGTGTGGTACGCAGATTTGCCCATCTCATGAATCAAAGCCAGCAGGACTTCTTGGCTGAGGCAGAGCTGCTGAAGCTCCAGGAGGAAGTAGTTAGGAAGATCCGATCCAATCAGCAGCTGGAGCAGGACCTCAACATCATGGACATCAAGATTGGCCTGCTGGTGAAGAACCGGATCACTCTGCAGGTCAGGGGCCCACCAGTCCTCTCCTCCCCAGATCTGCCTGCCTCTGGAGATGTGATGCTAGCCATTCTCTGCTTCCTAATCATTTTTTTTCAAAATGGTGTGGGTTTTATCACCTGACTCAGGTCCTTGTTCCAGTGGCCCTCTGCCATTCTAATAAATCATTTTGGGGGACCCATGACAGAGTAGAAAGAGCCTAGAATTGGGATGCCTGGCTCTGCTGATTCCTAGGGATGGGGCTGTGGGTAGTCATTTAACTACTAAGTCTGTTTTCTCATTAGCAAACTGGGAATAATGAGAATATCCACCTCTCCAGGCCAAATATAGATATGAAAGCTCTTTGAATAATAAATTACCATACAAATATGCAGTATCAGGGTAGTAGTGATATCTCCATCTCAAATGTGTGTAACAGTCTAATAAGAAATGATAGCAAAAGCCAAATAGACACAGTCCTCAGCCTGGCAACCCATTTCTCTTTGAGGACTCACTCCCATGACAGGAGAGAAACCAGATGGAGTCTCAGGGTACTAGGAGGGGCCCTTCCTCACCCTAGAACTGCTTCTCTCCCCCAGCTTATGCCTATTCCCTGAGCAACAGAAAACCCTGGCTCTTCAAGGCACTGCTTCTAGACCATATGTTCTGTGCCCTGGGATGGCCTGTGCTGGTTGTATCATCCGCTCCTCCACCCCTGCAGGAAGTGGTCTCCCACTGCAAGAAGCTGACCAAGAGGAATAAGGAACAGCTGTCAGATATGATGGTTCTGGACAAGCAGAAGGGATTAAAGTCGCTGAGCAAAGAGAAACGGCAGAAACTAGAAGCATACCAACACCTCTTCTACCTGCTCCAGGTTAGCAGAGGACTTTCCAAGGAGAAGTTTCTCCCATCTCCTGAGGGTCTGAGACTTCAAGGCTTTCTTGTCTGTGCCTTTAGCACCATGCAAGGTGTCCTTTCCCATAACCTTAATTCCTTATCCCCAGGAAAAGAGACTACCTCTTCCCCTGTTTGTCTGAAATGTTACTAGCACCTAGAGAAAGTGTGATAGTGCTTTCTCCATTCCGGGTTTCCATCAGGGGAAAGCCCTTCCTTACCCTATCACTAGTCCTCAAGGTGCATGGTCAGCCATTCCTGTCTCCCCTTTTGCTTGCAGACTCAGCCCATCTACCTGGCCAAGCTGATCTTTCAGATGCCGCAGAACAAAACCACCAAGTTCATGGAGGCAGTGATTTTCAGCCTATACAACTATGCCTCCAGCCGCCGAGAGGCCTATCTCCTGCTCCAGCTGTTCAAGACAGCACTCCAGGAGGAAATCAAGTAGGCTCTCCAGAAACAAAGAAATGGGGAGAGAACGGGTTAAGAGATGCCCCTGTTGGCTCCTTCATAAGATGACAGCTTGTTGAGGTTTAAGGGTAGAAATGGAATAAGAAGACCTCTTTTCTCCACCTCCTGTGGAGAAACTGTAAAACATCTGGGACAGCACAGTGGGGGGATATGGCTACATGCTAGCACAAAGGATGAGAGAGAGATATCAGGATATTCCTTAAAAGGGGGACACCAGAGCAGGCTTGAGAGCCAAAATCTCAAAAAGGAAAAGCAATGATTTGTCTTACACAAAGGCAGAGGACTAGCTTCAATGACCTCTTGAACCACAGGTCAAAGGTGGAGCAGCCCCAAGACGTGGTGACAGGCAACCCAACAGTGGTGAGGCTGGTGGTGAGATTCTACCGTAATGGGCGGGGACAGAGTGCCCTGCAGGAGATTCTGAGCAAGGTTATCCAGGACGTGCTAGAGGACAAAGTGCTCAGCATCCACACAGACCCTGTCCACCTCTATAAGAATTGGATCAACCAGACTGAGGCCCAGACAGGGCAGCGCAGGTGAGCACAAGGGCAGAGGGAGAGCTCTCTCTGATCAGCTGTATCTTGGACCTTACTGGGGAAGCTTGGGTGTACTTTGAAGGTGGCATATAAATGGGCATGCTGATTTATGCAAATATGACACCAGCTTTGTAGGCATGAATAAGGTAGTCTTTTAGACCCCCTCTGATAATTAACATGAAACTGATGTAAATGACTCCAGACCTGGTGGGCTTAACATAAAATTAGTACAGATGAATATGCAAATGTGCTTAATTGCTATGTCAGTGCTTGCAAATGATATGTCAGATTTGCTGGGAGTAGGGCCAAGCATGGTGACTCACGCCTGTAATCTCAGCACTTTGGGAGACCCAGGCAGGAGGATCACCTGAGGTCAGGAGTTTGAGACCAGCCTGGCCAACATGGTGAAACCCCATCTCTACTGAAAATACAAAAATTAGCTGAGCATCGTGGCACGCTCCTGTAGTCCCAGCTACTCGGAAGGCTGAGGCAGAAGAATCGCTTGAACCCAGGAGGTGGAGGTTGCAGTGAGCAGAGATCAGGCTATTGCACTCCAGCTGTGGGTGACAGAGCGAGATTCTTGTCTCGAAAAAAAATATTTGCTGGGAGTTAGGATCTAGACTCCTATTGATAGAGGTATAGATGAATATCTTTATTTACAGATGAATAGGCAAACGAGATAACGGTAGAAATAGGTTGGCTTTACAGCCTGGGGTCACTGCTCAGGTCCCTAGGTAGTAGGGAAACCTAGGCACTGAGGCCAGCAGGCAATCCTGGTGCCTGCTCTGGATGGCACAGGAGACTTTAGGTGAGGGAACTCTAGGGCCCTGGCCCAGCCTCCCCATGGTTCCAAACTGCCAAAGACTATTTGCAGCACAGCCCCCGACTTGTCATCTGTTCCCCTTAGAAATGTCCATAGATTCCAGATTCTCCATTCCTTCCTACATTCTTTCAGCTTCCCTGTAGATACTCCAACTGTCTTCCTCACCTCCCAGCTGCATCTCTCCAGTCCTTTCTCTCATTCTGACCCTTTCTTCTTTAGGATGTTGGGCTCCCCTTAGCACATCTGTATCAGATGTTACTGTTGGACAAGAGTTTAAGGAATAGGGCCTTGGGGAAGGAGGCCATTGGAGGGGACTTCTGCTTATATCTTGTCTCTCTCTGCTCATAGCTGTCTCCCCTATGACGTCACCCCGGAGCAGGCCTTGAGCCACCCCGAGGTCCAGAGACGATTGGACATCTCCTTACGCAACCTCCTCACCATGACTGATAAGTTCCTTGTAGCCATCACCTCATCTGTGGACCAAATTCCGTATGTGCAACAGCCCCCCCCCCAACCTACACGTGAGATTTCAAGAGGGCCAGGCCACCGTGGGAGCAGAGCAGGGTGACAGTGCTGCAGGGAGGAAGGCAGGGAGGGAGATGGAGCCAGGGCTACTCAGAGGGGTTCCTGGAGAGATGTGGGGAATGCTCGAAGCTCCTGCTAGAGAGCTGAGCTGAAAGACAGCAGGTCTGTGTGTGGCCTGATAGGATGTCAGTGGAGCCAGGGGAGGGACCCTAAAGTGATCTCAGGGACACTTGATTATCTGAGCGCAAATGAGGAGAAAATGGGGCTCTTCAGTTCCCAATATCAAAAATAAATATTTTAAGCCCATAAAGTACTTTATAGTTCTCTCCTTTCTTAAAACGTAGTCAATAAATTTGGTTTTCTACATTTATTTTTGACACATAATAATTGTATATATTCATAGAGTACAGTGTGATGTTTCAATACATGTATACATTGTACAGTGAATGATCAAATCAGGGTAATTAACATATCTGTTACCTCAAACATTTATTTCTTTGTGGTTGAGAACATTCAAAATCCTCTCTTATAGCTATTTTGAGATATACAATACATGATTATCAACTGTAGTCACCCTGTGTGCAATAGAGCAGAGAGCTTACTCTTCCTACCTGACTGATTGTGTACCCATTGACCAGCCTCTCCCATCCTCTCTCTCCCGCCCACCCTCTCCAGGCTCTGGTAACCACCACGCTACTCTATACTCCTATGAAATCACCTTGTTTAGATTCCACCCATGAGTGAGATCATGCAGTATCTGTCTGTGTTTGGCTTAACACAAACCTCTAGGTTCACCTATGTTGTCAAAAATGACAGGATTTCATTCTTTTTTTTTTTTTTTTTCTCATTTTTCTTTATTATTATTTTTGAGACAGGGTCTCACTCTGTTGCCTAGGCTACTTAAGAGTTTACAATTAGGAGTAAGAAGAGATTGGTCTAGGCTTAAGAAAGGAAAGTACACAATGAGCTGTAAACTTCCGTCTCCGGTACCCTAGGGGTGGAGATTGCTTTTAAACGAATTGAATTACATTTGTAGGAGGCACATCCATAATAGGAATAGTAATGACGATAAAGCCCAGCCTATTTGATTTTTTTTTTTCTATTGAGATGTTTGAATTCTTTGTATATTCTGGATATTAATACTCTTTTGAATGAATAGTTTGCCGATATTTTCTCCTCTTCTGTAAGTTCTCATTTCATTCTGTTGATTGATTCCTTTTCTGTGCAGAAGCTTTTTAGTTTGTTTCAATAACATTTATTTATTTTGGCTTTTGTTGCCTGTGCTTTTGTGGTATTATTCATAAAATCTTTTTCCAGACCAATTTTTTTTTTTTTTTGAGGATGAAAGAAAGAATAAAGAAAAAAAGAAAAAGAATGAAAGAGAGGAAGAAAGAGGAAGAGGAAGAGGGAGAGAGAACAGGGGTGTTGTTTTATTGCCTGGGCTAGAATGCAAGTCCAGCCTATTTGAATAGTACTCTGCCATTATACGTTACTCTCACAGATATAATTTCACTTGATCCTCAGAAAACCCTGTGAGAAGAGAGGGCAAGAACGACCATTTGCATTTTCTAGAAGAGGGGACAGTCTTACAAAGGGGAAGAAAATAGGCTAAGAAGATATCTCTGTTTGGTGGTGGAGTCAAAACTGGAGCTTCTCCTCCAGGCTCAGGCTCATTGATCGCCTCAGGGCCCTGCCTCTAGCCCAGACTAGGCCCCTCACAGCTGCTCTGTGATAGCTGACAAGGTTGACTACCTTGGAGCCACCTGGGCTGTCCTAGGACAGGGTTTTGGCTGTGAGTGTCAGATACCCAAGCTTTAGGATAACGCGCTCTCTGGGGGAATGGAGGATGGCTATGGTGATCAGGGGTGCTCTGCAGGGGAGACCAGAGACTCTCAAAGAAGAGGCTCTTGAGCCAGGTTGGAGGCTATATGAGAGATTTAGTAAATGACAGGACCCTGGTCCTGGCTACTGACACAAGGCAGGAAGAAGGGAGAAGACCCAGAGGTGTTTGGAGGAAGGCAGCAGGGAGCTGGCTGTGGATAGTGGAGGGAGCTGGCTGTAGATAGTGGAGTTGAGCTTCACACTGGAGTGACTGAGGCTGGGGAAGGAGAGAAAGCCAGGCACTCAAGCCCTGACCTCTGACAGAGAGCCATGGGCAGAGGCACAGGCACAGTGCACCTATTTCTTTGTCCCCAGGTACGGGATGCGATATGTGGCCAAAGTCCTAAAGACAACTCTGGTGGAGAAATTCCCTGATGCCACAGAGAGCGAGGTCTATAAGGCAAGTGTGGTCTCCCCACCCCCACCTCCCAATCCCTCCTGTGCTCTGCTGGTAGCTGTGATCCCCAGACTGAGAAAAAAACACAGAGAATCCTATGCCATTAAAATCCAAGGAAGGAAATATGTTGCCCCCTATAAATGGAGCCTGGCTCACCAGCAGGGCTTCAGGTGGCAGGTGGGAAGGCAGCTGGGGCATAAGCAAACAGAGTGGGCAACACCGGGCTTCTTGTCAGGAGATCTGGGTTCATGTCCTAGCTCTTGTTCAGGTTTGCTGTGTGGCCTTGAACAAGTTGCCCGCCTGCTCTGGGCCTGTTTTCTTTGAAGTAAGGGAGTTGGCCCAGGTGTTTCTTCCAGCCAAGCAAGCTGGGAATGTGGGGCTGCAGCAGTCAAGGCGGACCCAGGCCACTTCTGGGAGACTCTCCTCTGCCCTCAGGTAGTCGGGAACCTCCTGTATTACCGCTTCCTGAACCCAGCTGTGGTGGCTCCTGATGCCTTCGACATAGTGGCCATGGCAGCTGGTGGTGCCCTGACTGCCCCCCAGCGCCATGCCCTGGGGGCTGTGGCTCAGCTCCTGCAGCACGCTGCGGCTGGCAAGGCCTTCTCTGGGCAGAGCCAGCATCTGCAGGTCCTGAACGACTATCTGGAGGAAACGCACCTCAAGTTCAGGTCTTGGATCCCTTTCCTCTCTGTCCCCTTTCTTCCCTCTTCTCATCTTTGACATCCCACTTCTCCCCTCCAGAATCCAGGAGGACAAGAGGCATAAATAGAGGAGAAGAGGGGAGTGAGTGGGGTGGAGGATAGGTTGTTGGCAGGACTCCCCAATGGAGTGAAAGGGAGACTATTAAGAGAGATTGGCTTGAGGGGTCACTGGGATGGAGGTAGGGCAGGACAGAGGGTACAAGCTGAGACTGGAAAGCCTGAATTGGCCTGAGCAGTCGCTGGAGAAGGCCGGGAAAATGATGGGGACAGAACATGTATGGGGTGCTGGCCCCCCCCACTCTCACATGCCCTCCCTCCGGACAGGAAGTTCATCCATAGAGCCTGCCAGGTGCCAGAGCCAGAGGAGCGTTTTGCAGTAGACGAGTACTCAGATATGGTGGCTGTGGCCAAACCTGTGGTGTACATCACCGTGGGGGAGCTAGTCAACACGCACAGGGTGAGGGCTGTGATCTGCAGGGTGTTGGCTGGGTGGATGGGGGTTTGGTAGCCCGTGACGGGGTAGTAGGCTGGCCCAAGGGGGAGCCTGGCTCAGACCCTGCACCTCCTTTTCCTCTTCCGTCCTGCAGCTGCTGCTGGAACACCAGGACTGCATTGCCCCCAATCACCAAGACCCCCTGCATGAGCTCCTGGAGGACCTCGGGGAGCTGCCCACTATCCTTGACCTTATCGGTGCGTGCCCCCCTTGGCAGTTGGGGCCAGCTGGGGGGCCTGCAGGGAGGGAGAGACAGGCAGACCAACAGCAAATGGGAGCGTGCCCATGCAGTCTAGGTCCTGTGACAGGCAGCTAGTTCCACACTCTCTCTCTGATCCTGACATGGGCACAGGAACACAGATTGATGTGGAGAAGGTAGACAGTAGAGGGACCCATGATCATCATGTAAATGGCCAATTAAGTGATGTGCAGGAGACACAGGGATAAGGGTCTCATTAGGTCTGGCTGAGGAGGAGGGGTTTCCAGGCCATGGAATAGGAGGAAGCCGACTTACTGGGAAGAAGGACAGAATGAAGATGATGACTGGAGAGAACCAGGAGCTGCAGGCTCAGGGGGAATGGTTCCTCTACCCTCAGAGCACCCAGGGCTGAGGGTGTAGGGGCGGCACAGCCCCAGTAACGCAAGGGTACTCTGGTTAACAGCCCTTCCATCAGTGCTAAGGGTTGCGGGCACAAGGTGGTTCTGCGGGCTGGTGTAGGAAAACTTCCTGGAAGAGGGGCACATTGAGCAGCCGATTTAACGTGACCCCATCGGTGTGTGTGGGGGGGTGTGTATGCGTGTGTGTGTGTGTGTGTATGTGTGTATGCCTGTCTCCCTCTCATTCCTCACCATACCTCAGGGGAGAGCATTGCTGCAGGTGGGCACACGGACCTGGGCAAACTAGAAGTGTCCCTGACACTGACCAACAAGTTTGAAGGACTAGAGGCAGACGCCGATGACTCCAACACGCGTAGCCTGCTTCTGAGGTGGGTGATGCTGGCCTCTGCCCCTCCCTACCTGAGCACCCCAGCCCTGAGCCTGGCAAAATAGCCTTACTCTGAGGGGCCCATTCCACCTTCTTGCTGGGCTCCCTTATCCTTCAGGAAGTTCTCCCTGAAGCCTACCTTTATCCCCCTCGTGGCAGCCTTGGCGCTTTTCCATCTGGCATCCTCAGCTTTTTGCTCTGTGTTGTACTGAAGGTAAAGGAATGGCAAAGATATTGGCAACAGCAGGTGTTTGCATATTGTACGGTTTACCAAATGCTTTTTTTCTTTTTTAAGTAGACACAGAGTCTCGCGATGTTGTCCAAGCTGATCTCAAACTCCTGGCCTCAAAGCTATCCACCTGCCTCAGCCTCCCAAAGTGCTAGGATTACAGGCTTGAGCCACTGCGCCTGGCCCAGATGCTTTTTATATGTTATCGCTTATTCTCAGGAACAAGCTATGAGGTAGATGGTGGCTTCCCCTCTTCATAGTTGAGGAAAGACTCAGGAGTTATGTGATTTGTCCAAAGTTTCACAGCCAGTGGGTTGTAGAGCTCATGTTCTAATTCCACATTCTTTTTTTTTTTTTTTTTTTTTTTGAGATGGAGTCTCACTCTGTCGCCCAGGCTGGAGTGCCGTGACACAGTCTCAGCTCACTGCAACCTCCACCTTCTGTGCTCAAGCGATTCTCCTACCTCAGCCTCCCGAGTAGCTGGGAGTACAGGCACCTGCCACCACGCCTGGCTAATTTTTGTATTTTTAGTAGAGATGGGATTTCACCATGTTTGCCAGCCTGGTTCTGAACTTCTGACATCAGGTGGTTTGCCTGCCTCGGCCTCCCAAAGTGCTGGGATTGCAGGTGTGAGCCACCACACCCGGCATAATTCCGCATTCTTGTTGAGTGTGATGGTTAGGAGATAGGCCTGAGCTTTTTCTTCCCCAGTTCTGCAAAGGTGAGAAGGGCTGGGCTGCTCATCTGGGCAGACGAGGAGCCAAAGTACCAGCTCAAGCTCCCTGCCAACAAGGGAACCCCTTCCACCCGTTAATTCACTCATAAACAAGTGAGCCTAGTATTGTCTTTGTCCTGCCGTCAAAGGGCTGAGAGCAGGGTTGGGCTAGGGCTGAACACAGTCAGAGCACCACCAAGAGGGCGGTCGGTGTCAGATGCATTGAGAGCTAGGGAGAAGCGATGGCTGGGCAGGGAGGATGTGTGTGCTCAGCTGAAGGACTCAAAGGAAGAAAGTTTGTGCGGAGGGTATTCTAGGCAACGTCATCCCCCATCCCTCGCGCACTCTCCTTACCTCCTAGCAGCCATGCTATAGAGCAGGGTCCACTCACTCTCAGACCTCTGGCCAGTCCCATGTCCAGGCCCTGCCCCTACCCCTGCCCCTCACCTCTCCTCCATCCCTGCCCTCCTTGTACAGCACCAAGCAGCTATTGGTGGATATCATACAGTTCCAACCTGGGGACACCCTCAAGGAGCTCCTGTCCTTCTCGGCTTCCAGAGAGCAGGTGAGTGGCCGGGCCAGCCCACAGGTTCTGTCTCATTCATCCCTGCCTCACCCTACCTGCACCGCTGCTTCCCTCCTCTGAACCTCACCCACAGTTGGCCAGAAGCAAACACCTGTGTTCACCAGTAATGAGAACTCTGGAGGCCTACAGGGTGAGGGGCACAGCCTTAGCTTTGGGAAGCCTCAGGCTGCAGAGTCATGGGGCCCCACCCATCTCCCCACTGCACACGCTGAATCCAGCACCAACACTAGGGCCATGGCGGGCACTGAGAGGCGGTCTGGGAAGGCTCCCTTGGAAAGCTTGCACTCAGAAAAGAGTGGTCTGCTAGAAGGCCTGGAGGCAGAAGGTGGTAGACGCGCGGGGGCCAGGGGCAGGTTGGGCCAGCTGGAGTGAAGACTGAACCCGGGTCTTCCCAGAGAAAAGGTGGGGATGGCCACTAGGGGGATATCCCAAAACAGAACAGAAAGGGAAATGCCTCGAACACCCTGTGCCGTCACAAAGGTCCATTGTTAGGAAGTCACTGCTGGTGTCTGTCCGGAATCCGCAGCTTCAGTTTGGGTTTCCTTTGGGCCACTTCTCCCCTGTGGTGATCCATGAGGCCCTCCCATGTGTGACACTGTGTGTTATGATGTTATACCTTTATTGTCTTCCTAAGCTATGCCCTGCCCAGCCATACCCTGCAGAGGCTGGGCTCTGGGGCACTTTCTTTACACCTAGAAAAATGTTCAGGCCTCCCCTGGTTGTTGGTGCCCTTGGGGCCTTCCCTCGTGTGGGGACAGAAAGGTAGGGCCTGGTAGACCCCTCTAGCGTCTCTGTGTCCCCAGGAAGCAGCCCACAAGCAGCTGATGAGCCAGCGCCAGGCCTGTGCAGCCCAGACCCCAGAGCCACTGCGACGACACCGCTCGCTGACAGCTCACTCCCTCCTGCCACTGGCAGAGAAGCAGCGGCGCGTCCTGCGGAACCTGCGCCGACTTGAAGGCCTGGGGTTGGTCAGCGCCAGCAATGGCTACCAGGGGCTACTGGACGACCTGGCCAAGGTAACGACCTGGGCCTGGGCTCTGTGTGCCCGTGTGTATGTGCGTGCATGTACATGTTGATCCATAGTGTTGGCAGGCCCCTCCCTGATGAGTGCCCACCCAAAATTGTCACCAGCCAGGGGAAGGCTCAGGGTCATTTTTGAAGGAAAGATTTTTTTTTTTTAATCTTTTTTTCTTTTTGAGACAGAGTCTTGCTCTGTCCCCAGGCTGGAGTGCAGTGTCACAATGTCAGTTCACTGCAACCTCCGCCTCCTGGCTTCAAGCGATTCTTCCGGCTCAGCCTCCCGAGCAGCTGGGACCACAGGTGCGTGCCACCACGCCCAGCTAATTTTTGTATTTTTTTAGTAGAGATGGGGTTTCACCATGTTGGCCAGGATGGTCTTGATCTCTTGACCTTGTGATCCTCCCACCTCAGCCTCCCAAAGTGCTGGGATTATAGGCGTGAGCCACCGCACCCAGCCAATTTTTTTTTTTTTTAATTGAGACAGAGTCTTGCCCTGTCACCCAGGCTGCAGAGCAGTGGTGCAATCTTGGCTCACTGCAACCTTCACCTCCCCAGTTCAAGTGATTCTACTGCCTCAGCCTCCCGAGTAGCTGGGATTACAGGTGCCCACCACCATGTCTGGCTAATTTTTGTATTTTTAATAGAGACAGGGTTTCACCATGTTGGCCTGACTGGTTTCAAACTCCTGATCTGAGGGTCTTCCTACCCTGGCCTCCCAAAATGCTGGGATTGCAGGTGTGAGCCACTGCACCTGACTGCCAGACATTTGTATTTTTAGTAGAGATAGGGTTTTACCATGTTGGCCAGGCTGGTCTCAAACTCCTGACCTCAAGTAATCTGCCCGCCTTGGGCTACCACAAAGTGCTGGGATTACAGGTGTGAATCACCACACCTGCCTTGAAGGAAAGATCGTGAAGTTAGGGAGGAGGTGTTCTTGCAACTCTCTCTCTCTTTGCTTTTTCCACATTGGCCAGATAATGTGCCCAGATCAGAAGGTCTGAGGGAGGCAGTCCTTTGCTTATGACCTACAAAAGTATCCTTGCAACTTTCTTGTACTAAAAAACAAAGAGCCTTGAAACCAGTTAGTCTTCAATGGGAAGAGGCCCTGAGGACATGCTTTGAGGATTTGAGATACCATCCTTAAAATTGTCCTTCTAGGAAAACAGCGTTGAAGCCTGCTCTTCTGAAGAGCCTCACAGTGTGTAGTTCTTGGGCCTGTGTCAGGCCCTAAGGCTCTCCTGCCAGGAAGGACCACTCATCCCTCCCACTGTTCCCCAACCCCAGGACATCTGCAACCAGCACAGACACAGGCACAGGCGGAAAGCAGAGCTGGTGAAGCTTCAGGCCACATTACAGGGCCTGAGCACTAAGACCACCTTCTATGAGGAGCAGGGGGACTACTACAGCCAGTACATCCGGGCCTGCCTGGACCACCTGGCCCCCAACTCCAAGTAGGTGCTGCTTTCCTGCACTCAGAAGGTTATGTGTGACTTCTCGCCTCTGCCCATGTCACCTTTGCCCCACCATCTCCCAGCTTTGAAAGGGGAATCTCACCCAGCACAGCACAGTTCCTTCCTAAGTCTGGTCTTTGAGCCTCACTTACAAAGTCCTGGGCTCAAATGCAATCCCCCTCCTCTGTCTTCCATCAGTGAGAAGTCTTCCTCGGGGTCTCATTTCCTTTCCAGCCACAGGGAATGAGTGTCTTTGGCGGTAAAGAGTTTGTGGGATGAATTCTCTGGGGCCTTCTTTTAATCAGGAGTTCTGGGAAGGGGAAGAAACAGCCTTGTCTTCATTACACTGCTGCTCAGCTCCTGGAAAAGGGTGTCTTGGTGGAAATTGAAGATCTTCCCGCCTCTCAGTAGGTGTCTTTGGAGGGCAGGATGTCAGCCCCTTCCTGTCCTCTAACCTGGGGGTGGAACTCTGGGCTGGACACTGGGTGGAAGGGAAGGAGGAGCATGGTCCCGGCCTTGGAGGAGCTGCTAGAATGATGGCGGAGACAGAGCATGCCCAGACAGAATGTGAAGGGCCATGGACATGGTCTAGCACAATTCTAGGTGCCCTGAGGCAAAGGGTACTGGGAAAGCTTTGGAGAGGTGAGAACAGCTGGGTAGGGTGGGGCAGCTAAAGACATGGTGTTGGGAGCAGAAGTAAAAGTGGGAGGAGACAGTGAGCTGGGCCCTCTGGAGTGACAGAGGGGAAAGCTGGCTCCAGATGACACTGCTGCCCGGGATGAGGAGCAGTGGGTGCAAGAATGTGGCTGTAGCCCTGGAAAGAGGCAGTAGGGTTCCTGTTTTGAATCTGGTTCCTGACAGCTTCAGAAACGTCATCTTTGACATCACCCCGGGAGATGAGGCAGGAAAGTTTGAAGTAAATGCCAAGTTCCTGGGTGTGGACATGGAGCGATTCCAGCTTCACTATCAGGTGAGAGGACAGTTCCATGAACCTGCAAGACACCTGCTGGGCTTTAGGTGCTGGCCTGGAGAGAGCAGCTGGCCTCGCTTCCCTAGTCCTCAGATGACACCAGCTCGGCTCTTCACCCGATCAGTATCTTCTGTTCCTGAAGAGAAGGGTGGGGGTCTGTGCAGCCCAAGGCCCCCTTTCCCCATTCCCTGACACCCCACTACCAAGCATCAGGGAGACTGGAGTAGGCCGCTGGTGTCAGAAACAGGATTAATATTTGAAACCCTATCACATATCAGGGACTTTACATGTTACCTCCTTTAATCCTCTCCACCGCTCTGAAGTATTATCCCCATTTTACAGGCTCTGAGGCGAAAAGGTTAAGAAGCTGACCTAAGTCATAGGCCAGTGTTCAGGAAAACTGTGTGTGTGTGTGTGTGTGTATGTGTATGTGTGTGACGAAGTCTTGCTCTGTCGTCCAGGCTGGAGATCTCAGCTCACTGCAACCTCCACCTCCCAGATTCAAGCGATTATTCTGCCTCAGCCTCCCGAGTAGCTGGGATTATAGGCATACACCACCATGCCCGGTTAATTTTTTAAAGTTATTTTTAGTAGAGACGGGGTTTCACCATGTTGGTCAGGCTGGTCTTGAACTCCTGACCTTGTGATCCGCCCACCTCGGCCTCACAAAGTACTGGGATTACAGGTGTGAGCCACCACACCCAGCCGAGCAGTGGTTTTAAATCCAAATCCTTTTGCTCTGCTGTTTTGTCTTTTGAATAAGAAGAATGATTTCAGCTGCCCGCCGTGACTCACACCTGTAATCCCAGCACTTGGGGAGGCCAAGGCAGGCGGATCACCTGAGGTCAGGAGTTCAAGACCAGACTGGCCAATATGGCGAAATCTGTCTCTACTAAAAATACAAAAATTAGCCAAGCATGGTGGCGGGTGCCTGTAATCCCAGCTACTTGGGAGGCTGAGGCAGAAGAATCACTTGACCCCAGGAGACGGAGGTTGCAGTGAGCTGAGATCACACCACTGCATTCCAGCCTGAGCAACAGAGCAAGACTCCATCTCAAAAAAAAAAAAAAAAGAAAAATGATTTCAAGCCCTGGTTCTGCTTGAATTGACATTTGATCAAGTCACTGTACCTCTCTTGCCTCAGTTTCTTCATTTGTGAAGTGGGATTTCAGTGCCCTGCTTCAGTGGCCAGTGCCACTGGTGACTGCAGAAGGCCCCATGATGTGAGTATTTTGTACACTGTCTGGCTAGACCACATTCAGAACCCCTTAAACTCCCTTCCCTGCCTCTTCCCTCCTAGGACCTCCTGCAGCTCCAGTATGAGGGTGTGGCTGTCATGAAACTTTTCAACAAGGCCAAAGTCAATGTCAACCTTCTCATCTTCCTCCTCAACAAGAAGTTTTTGCGGAAGTGACAGGCAAAGGGTGCTACCCAAGCCCCTCTTGCCTCACTGGATGCTTTCTTTAACACTAACTCACCACTGCGCTTCTCTGCAGACACCTAGAGCTCAGGACTGGGCAAGGCCCAGGGATTCTCGCCCCTTCCCCAGCTGGGAGGAGCTTGCCTGCCTGGCCACAGTGTATCTTCTAATTGGCCAAAGTGGGCCTTGCCCAGAGTCCAACTGTGTGGCTTTTATCAACCCTGGCTTTCCTGCCAGATGGTAGAGCATGGGCCTTGGCCTGGGAAGGCCACTACTCTTGTATCTGCTACTGCCCTCCCATGGTCACCCCAGTCTCACAGGCACTGCTCCCGTGGCTTGATTTCCCCCGCTACCTTCCTTCTCTCTACACTCCCACAAAGCCAGGGCCAGGCTCCCCATCCCTGCCTCCCACTGTGTCAGCAGCGGGTGTTCCCTGCCTGCCTGAATCTGGACAGCTCTACTGCTGTGATCTGTGTACCCTCCAACCCAGGCAGGGACTGAGGGTATGCAGTGTGCATTAATGCCCATGTGGCACTGTTGGCTCCCTGGCAGCATGGGCAAGATGACCTTCCATTAACCTCAAGTCTCGTTCTTGTTTGTAGTGTTTTATATGTGGGTCACTAGGATATTTATTCTCTCTCCCATCCCTACACTCTGGATCATTGTGCAGCCTTAATCAGGGTTTTAATTCTTTGATTTCTTTGAGCTCAAAGAGAGAGTTCTCATTTTTCCTGTTCAAACTAATATCCATACCAGTGGTTTGTTGTTGGAAACCGAGTTTCACTCTTGTTGCCCAGGCTGGAGTGCAATGGTGCAATTTTGGCTCACCACAACTTCCGCCTCCCAGGTTCAAGCAATTCTCCTGTGTCAGCCTCCCGAGTAGCTGGGATTACAGGCATGTGCCACCATGCCCAGCTAATTAATTTTGTATTTTAAGTAGAGGTGGGGTTTCTCCATGTTGGTCAGGCTAGTCTCGAACTCCTGACCTCAGGTGATCTGCCTGCCTCATCCTCCCAAAGTGCTGGGATTACAGACATGAGCGACATGAGTGCCCAGCCCATGCCAATGTTTTATGCCTTGGATTTAGTCAGTTTAGGTTGGGGCAACAGAGTTCTCACTCATGTTTAAGATCTCCTTATTTCAGCTCCATAAGATCAAAGAGGAGTCTTTCCCTTCCCTCTTTTACCTTCAGGATTCTCATGCTCTGCAGCTGACTCTTCCAGGCAATTTCCATAGATCTGCAGTCCTGCCTCTGTCACAGTCTCTGTTGTCCCCACATCTACCCAACTTCCTGTACTGTTGCCCTTCTGATGTTAATAAAAGCAGCTGTTACTCCCACATCTGTTAAACCTTATTTCATTTTTTGTGGAGCCAGCCTCCAAGTTCTGGAACACATCTTCCCTGAGAGAGCTGGGGAATCCTTCTTGCAGCCTCCCCCAGCCCCTCTGCCTGCCTCTGGTGTGGGTCCACTCTGCCTGCCTGAGCTCGTAAAAGCTTAATGAGATGTGGCATTTATTCTCTCTTCCCTCCCCCAGGGGACAGAGAGGAGGAAGGAATGCTTAGGTTTCAATTCTGTTTTTATCGGCCACTCTGAAGACTAAAGCGGAGAGGAGAAGCCAATCTAACTTCTACCCTACCTGTTTCACACACAGTACCAGCAGGTTCTTTTCCTGAGCCTTGGGTGGTGATACCCACCAAGGCTCTTACACTTTAACTTCTTAGGTATTGTAGATTCTACACTCTGATCAAAATCTCCTTTCCAAGAGGAAAGCCCCGTCCTCTCCTCCTTGCTTTCAGAAAGTAGGGAGGGAAGTCTGCTGGGGAGGAGACAGTACAGACACTTGCCCTGACATCTGAACTCCCAGGCAGCCCCTGTTGGGGACACACCTTTGCCTGGTGCAGCCTGCCTCCCTCCACTCCATTCCATTCTGTCACTCAGGATCTGTCTTGCTGTCACATCCAATCTCAGTCACAGCTCTCCCCCCCTTAACATGTCACAGCAAAGACTTCAAGTACTGCCTTGCTCTGGGTGACAGTGACATTTACCAGTAGATCCAAGTTTCTACATGTGATCAGTCACGATTAAAAATCTCACACTCACCAAATGGCTGCCACTCTCCCCCACAATCACATGATCTCAGCCACATATACCACATATAGAAATGTCACAATAGCTACGGTTATTGAGAGCCTATTGTGGGCTGGGATATTTACATACATTTGCTCCTCACAACAACCCTACAAAGGTGGTTGTGGTCACCATCTTGGTTTAACATGATGAAACAGATTCGGAGAGTTGGATCTGATAACTGACCAAGACTACTCAGCTGGAAGGGAGCAGAACAGGGCTTCAAACTCAGGCCCATCTACTCACAGAAGAAATATACATTCCCTTGCATTTTTCTCTTCTCTGAGAGAAACATTTTTGCTTCCTTAACCTCCCCTTTCATGACACTCTCAAGCTCCTCCCACACTCCACTCTGTTGTGTGTCCCTGATAAGCTTGAGCTCATCAGTGTCCTTGCTAACCGTAGGGGCCCAATCTGAGATACAGTCTCAGCTCCCATGGATGCAACTCTATCAGTGTAACCTCTTTGGAGGACAATTTGGGAACAGCAAAAATGTAAGTGCTTCTTGGGCAAAGCGGCAAAAAAAAATTAAGTGCAGGGTGCCAGGATAATTCAACAGAGAAAGTCTTTTCAACAAATGGTGTCAGGACAACTGGAAATCCACGTGCAAAAGGAGGAAGTTGGACCCCTACCCCACACCATATACAAAAATAAACTCAAAATGGACCACAGACCTAACTGTAAGAGAGAAAACTCTAAAACTTTTTAAAAAGGCCAGGCATGGTGGCTCACGCCTGTAACCCCAGCACTTTGGGAGGCCAAAATGGGAGACTGCTTGAGCCCAGGTAGTTCAAGACCAGCTTGGGCAACATAGTGAGACTCTAATCTCTAAAAAATATATGTATTTTAGGCCGGGCGTGGTGGTTCATGCCTGTAATCTCAGCACTTTGGGAGGCCGAGGTGGGTAGATCACGAGGTCAAGAGATGGAGACCATCCTGGTCAACATGGTGAAACCCCGTCTCTACTAAAAATACAAAAACATTAGCTGGGCATGGTGGTGCGTGCCTGTAATCCCAGCTACTCAGGAGGCTGAGGCAGGAGAATTGCCTGAACCCAGGAGGCGGAGGTTGCGGTGAGCCGAGATCGCGCCATTGCACTCCAGCCTGGGTAACGAGTGAAACTCCGTCTCAAAAAAAAAAATAAAAAATAAAATAAAATTTTTTTAAAAAAATTAAAAACCCACCAAGTGGGAGAGAGTAGTTGCTAATCATATATGTGATAAGGGATTTATATCCAGACTATATAAAGAACTCATAACAATAAAAAGACAACCCAATTAAGAAATAGGCAAAGGACTGGAATACACATTTCTCCCAAAATAACGTATACAAATGGCCTTTTTTCTTTTGAAAGCAAGTTTCACTCTGTCACCCATGCTGGAGTGCAGTGGCATGATCATGGCTTGCTGAAGCCTTAACCTCCCGGGACTCAGGTGATCTCCCAACTCAGCCTCCCAAGTAGCTGGGACTGTAGGCGTGTGCCACCATGCCCACCTAATTTTTGTTTTTTTTGTAGAGACAAAGAATTCACCATGCTGCCCAGGCTAGTCTTGAACTCCTGGACTCAAGTGATCTGCTCACATTAGCCTCCCAAAGTACTGGGATTGCAGGCCTGGGCCACTGTGCCGAGCCATCACTAGCCATTAGCGAAATGCAAATCAAAATCACTATGAGATCCCATTTTACTCCCACTTAGGATGGCTAAAATAAAGCAGACACAATGACCAGTGTTGGTGAGGAGAAATAACAACTCTCATACATTGCTGGAAGGGTTAAATGGTGGAACCACTTTGATAAACAATTGGCAACTCCTCAAAATGTTAAACACAGAGTCATCATGTGACCCAACAATTCCACTCCCACATATATATGCAAGAAAATTGAAAGCATATGTCCACACAAAATCTGCACATGAGTATCTACAGCAGCACTATTCCTAACAGCCAAAAAATGGAAGCAATTCAAATGGCCATCAACTGATGAGTGGATAAACAAAGGTAGTATCTCCATACAATGGACTATTATTCACCCATCAAAAGGAATGAAGTTCTGACACATGCTACAGCTGCTAAGTGAAAGAAGCCAGACACAAAATGCCACATATTGTATATTTTTATTTACCTGAAATGTCTAGAAGACTCAGATCCATAGGAACAGAAAGTAGATCAGCGATTGCAAAGGCCTGAGGAAGTGGAGAATGGAGAGTGACTGCTAATGGATATGGGCTTTCTTTTAGGGGTGATAAAAATGTTCTGTAATTAGGGATGATAGCTGCACAACTCTGAGTATAATAAAAATCACACAAGTATATACTTTAAAAGGGTGAATTGTATGGTCTGTGAATTATATTTCAATAAAGTTTGTTTTTCTTAACATAAGTACACATACCCAGCAAGGACTTTTTCCTTTGGATGTACCTGGATACATGGGCAAAGAGTTCTGGAGCATTTGTTGCAGTATTGTTTGTAATGGCAATAAACTCAGTAGGCAGCCACACAATGGAACATTATGCAGCCAATAAAAATTATCAGCTGAAAGCTGAATATGTGAATCATGCCTGTAATCCCAGCACTTGGGCGGTCAAGGCCAGAGGAGAGCTTAAACTCAGGAGTTCAAGACCAGCCTAGGAAGGCTGGGCACAGTGACTCAGGCCTGTAATATCAGCGCTTTCAGAGGCCAAGGCAGGAGGATCGCCTGAGGTCAGGAGTTCAAGACTAGGCCGGCCAACATGGTGAAACCCTGTTTCTACTAAAAATACAAAAAATTAGCCAGGCGTGGTGGCATTCGCCTGTGAGCACAGCTACTCAGGAGGCTGAGGGAGGAGAATCGCTTGAACCTGGGAGGCAGAGGTTGCAATGAGCCGAGACTGTGCCACTGCACTCCACCCTGCGTGACAGAGCAAGACTCTGACTCAAAAACAAAGAAAAAAAAGAAAAGATGATGGCACGGTGGCTCACACCTGTAATCCCAGCACTTCGGGAGGCCGAGAGGGGTGGATCACCTGAGGTCCAGAGTTCGAGACCAGCCTGACCAACATGGAGAAACCCCATCTCTACTAAAAATACAAAATTAGCTGGGCATGGTGGTGCATGCCTGTAATCCCAGCTACTCGGGAGGCTGAGGCAGGAGAATTACTTGAATCCGGGAGGTGGAGTTTGCGCAGTGAGCCGAGATTGTGCCATTTCACTCCAGCCTGGGCAACAAGAGAGAAACTCATCTTTAAAAAAAAAAAAAAAATGTAGTCCCATCTACTCGGGAGGCTGAGGTGGGAGGATCGCTTGAGCCCAGGAGTTCTGGGCTGTAGTGCGCTATGCTGATCAGGTGTCTGCACTAAGTTCGGCATCAATATGGTGACCTCCCGGGAGCGGGGGACCACCGGGTTGCCTAAGGAGGGGTGAACTGACCAAGGTCAGAAACGGAGCAGGTCAAATCTCCCATGCTGATCAGTAGTGGGATCGCACCTGTTAATAGCCACTGCACTGCAGCCAACCTGGGCAACATAGTGAGACCCCATCCCTTAAAAAAAAAAAAAAAAAGAAAACAAAAAGAAGATCAGCCTGGGCAACACAGTGAGACCCTGTCTCTTAAAAAATGAGGTGGGGCCAGGCGCGGTGGCTCAAGCCTGTAATCCCAGCACTTTGGGAGGCCGAGGCGAGTGGATCACGAGGTCAAGAGATCGAGACCATCCTGGTCAACATGGTGAAACCCCGTCTCTACTAAAAATACAAAAACATTAGCTGGGCATGGTGGTGCGTGCCTATAATCCCAGCTACTCAGGAGGCTGAGGCAGGAGAATTGCCTGAACCTGGGAGGCGGAGGTTGCGGTGAGCCGAGATCGCGCCATTGCACTCTAGCCTGGGTAACATGAGTGAAACTCCGTCTCAAAAAAAAAAAAAAAAAAAAAAAGTGAGGTGGATCGGCTGGGTGTGGTGGCTCATACCTGTAATCCCAGCACTTTGGGAGGCCAAGGAGGGTGGATCACAAGGTCAGGAGTTCGAGACCAGCTGGCCAACATAGTGAAGCCCTGTCTCTGCCAAACATACAAAAAAAATTAGCCAGGCGTGGTGGCAGGCACCTATAATCCCAGCTACTCAGGAGGCTGAGGCAGGAGAATTGCTTCAACCTAGAAGGTGGGGGTTGTGGTGAGCTGAGATTGCACCATTGCACACCAGCCTGGACGACAGAGGGAGACGCCATCTCAAAAAAAAAAAAAAAAAAAAGAAAGAAAGAAAAAAAGAGGTGGATCTGTGTGTGCCAATGTGGAAAGCTATCATTTTGGACTGATACACAAGAAACTTGGCAGTGGTCACTTTTGGACAGTAGAGATGAGGGGAAGGCTCTTCTTGTACTATTAATACAATAAGCTTATACTGCTCTTTAAAAAGAAAATAGAGATGGGATCTCCCTCTGTTGCCCAGATGTGAGCAACATGACAGAGTGGCACACCACTTGTTCCAGAGCAGTGCTTCTGAACGTGGGCTCCACAGCTTTACCGGCTCACAGCTAGATACATGCAAGAATTGAGAGCAAGCATTTAGAAGCTTATAGAAACTGCCAGTAATTTTCCATCTGAATGTAATAATTTTTAAAATTGAGGCCTGTGTTTTATAGGTCTTTTTTATTTCAGTTTTCTAGTAACCAGTTGTCCTGTATTTCACAAAAATATCACTCCATAAAAGACTGGAAATTTTTAAAAATGCATTCTTCGCTGCAGACAGTTTGAGAGCTGCTCTAGAGACATACTTTAATAACATGATATAAGAATGCATTAGCTCTGTTGAGTCAAACTAAAGAGACTTATATAGCACTATAATTTGTCAATTTTCAGTAAAAAATAAATAAAGGGACTTGAGTTGAGAGTAGCTGAGAGCATATTGTATATGCAATTTTAGATTCTGCTTTATTCACTCAGCCATGAAAAATATTTTCCTGTCTTTAAAATTTCTTCAAAAATATTAATGTCTATAATATAGACCATATGTACTTAACATTTCTACAAGATTGAATTGTTTTCCATTTTCACTAGTATAAGTAATTATGTAATGGATATCTTTGTAGATAAAATCTTTGTTACATTTCTTTCTTTCTCTTTTTTTAGACAGCGTCTCACTCTGTTGCCCAGGCTAGAGGGAGTGACGTGATCACGGCTCACTGCCACCTCCAACTCCTGGGGTCAAGGGATCCTCTCACTTCAGCCTCCTGAGTAGCTGGGACTACAGGTATTTACCACTATGCCCAGCTAATGTTTAATTTTTTTAAAGACAGGGTATTTACTACATTGCTCGAACTGGTCTCGAACTCCTGGGTTCAAGTGATCCTCCCGCCTCAGCCTCCCAAAGTGCTGGGATTACAAGCATGAGCCACTGCACCCATCTCTCTATTACATTTCCAATTAACACCTTAGAATGGAACACTGGAACAGAAGGTAGTTCAAAGAGTATATACTTCTTTAAAAAATTATAGGTTTTTGGCTGGGTGCAGTAGCTCATGCCTGTAATCCCAGCACTTTAGGAGGCTGTGGAGGGCGGATCACGAGGTCAGGAATTTGAGACAAGCCTAGCCAATATGGTGAAACCCTGTCTCTACGAAAAACACAAAAATTAGCTGGCATGGTGGAGCACGCCTGTAATCCTAGCTACTTGGGAGGCTGAGGGAGGAGAATCACTTGAACCTAGGAGGCAGAGTTTGCAGTGAGCTGAGATTGTGCCATTGCACTCTAGCCTGGGCAACATAGCAAGACTCCATCTCAAAAAAAAAAATTATAGCTTTTTTTCCTAATTATGATAGATATTTATTGTGGGAAATTTAGAAAATATATATTTTTTAAAAGGGTAAAAATAATTCATGATACCATAACAAGTGGTAACCACTTGTAACATTTCTTTCAATTATATTTACAATTAGAACCACACTATGCATCTTCTTTTGTAACCTGCTTTTCCTATTTATCATTATAAACTTTTTCCCATATTAAAGGGGATACAACATAATCTACTTAATGCATCCACTATAAAATAACTAGATTGTTTAAGTTTTAGTATCATAATGCTGTATTGGCCGGGCATGGTGTCTCACGCCTGTAATCCCAACACTTTGGGAGGCCGAGGCGGGGGGATCACTTGAGGCCAGGAGTTTGAGACCAGCTTGAAACCCCACCTCTACTAAAAATACAAAAATTAGCTCTGCCCAGTAACGTGCATCTGTAGTCCCAGCTACTAGGGAGGCTGAGGCAGGAGAATTGCTTGAACCTCGGAGATGGAGGTCGCAGTGAGCCAAGATCACGCCACTGCACTCCAGCCTGGGGACCGAGTGAGACTCTGTCTCAAAAAAATAAAATAAATAAAATAATGCTGCATTGGACTATATGTCTAGATGGGAAGTGGCTCAGTCAGAGTGGATGCATTTTATAAAGGATCTTTTTACATGTGGCCTAACGTCCTAAAGAAAATCTGTGCCAATTAACAGAAAGAAAGAAGGGACAGAAAGTGAGAGAAAATGGTCCACACTACGGGGGCCAGTATTCCAGAGTCAAGAAAGAAGCCCAGACTGACTTTGCTGCAAATCTACACAAATCTGTGTCTGCTGGGGCTTATGAAACCTCTCAGTTGCCTTTCCACCAGGGTAGCGTAAGAGGGCCCCTTTCTCCGCAAGAAACATGGACATTTAAAAAATACGTGTTGTCGAATACAATTTGGTAACCTGGATTGGATCCTGGCACAGAAGAAAAGGGGACATTAATAGAAAACTGGTGAAATTAAATAAATTCTGGAGTTTAATAGTAATATGTTCATAGTGGTTTCTGAGTTTGAGAAACGTACCACAGTAATGTAAGATGTTAAGCTGAGGGTAGGCTCGGTGAGGAGCACACAGGAACTCACTGTACTGTCTTAGCAACTTTTCCATAAATCTAAAATTTAGTAGGAGATTTAAAGTTTTGTTTAAAAAATGTATTGCACCTTCTGGCCACTGCTCTTGAAAAAACACCCAACGTATTGCACCAATGTACAGTCCCACTAAAAGTGCGTGGAAATGTTAGTGTAACCACACCCTTGCCAGCAGCAAAGATTTTTTTTTTTAATCTAATCCTTCAACAACTATTTATTAAGTGCCCTCTGTGTGCCAAACACTGCCCTAGGTACTTGGAATTCATCCCTGAGCAAAGCAGACATAGATCAATGACCTAGTGGAGCTGACGTTGCAGCAGAAAAAGACAGATACTCTAGCATGTTAGAAGAAACAAGTGACTCGTGGCCGGGCATGGTGGCTCACACTTGTAATCCCAGCACTTTGGGAAACCAAGGTGGACAGATTGCTTAAGGTCAGGAGTTCGAGACTAGCCAGGCCAATATGGTGAAACCCCGTCTCTACTAAAAACACAAACATTATCCGGGTGTGGTGGCATGCGCCTGTAATTCCAGCTACTCTGGAGGCTGAGGCAGGAGAATCACTTGAACCTGGGAAGCGGAGGTTGCTGTGAGCTGAGATCATACCACTACACTGCAGCCTGGGTGACAGAGCAAGACTCTGTCTCAAAAAAAAAAAGAAGGAATAAGTGGGTCGGAAAAAGGAAAAACAGGGTAAGGGACATCAAAAGTGGAGGAGAAGAGTGGGTTGCAATTTTAAGTAGGGTGATCAGGAGAGGCTTCCTTGAGAAGGCAACATCTCACAATGACTTGAAGGAGGTGAAAGATGAGCTACGTCGGCCGGGCATGGTGGCTCACGCCTGTAATCCAAGCACTTTGGAGGCCAAGGTGGGCGGATCACCTGAGTTCGGGAGATCAAGACCAGCCTGACCAACATGGTGAAACTTTAAAAAAAAAAAAAAAAGATGAGCTATGTTTGAATACCTGGAGACAAGTTCTAAAAAGTAAGGTGGAAGAACAGATCTGATACAGCCTTGTAGGCTGTAACAAGTTGTGGCAGAGACCACCAAACACTCACCAAAAACCCCATTTTCTCTGCTGCATTTCCCAATCCCCTTGCAGTTAGGCAGAACTATATGACTAGTGAAAGCTGACTGGAAGTACAGTGTGCCGTTTCCACGCTGAGGCAATAAAAATCCCCTATGTGTCCAGGCACAGTGGCTCACACCTGTAATCCCAACACTTTGGGAGGCTGAGGTGGGAGGATTGCTTGAGCCCAGGAGTTTGAGACCAGCCTGGGCAACATAGCAAGACCCCATCACATTTTTTTTTTTTTTTTTTTTTGGAGACAGGATCTCAGTCTGTTGCCCAGGCTAGAGTGCAGTTGTGTGATCAGGACTTACTGCAGCCTCAACCTCCAGGGCCCAAGCAGTCCTCCCACCTCAGCCTCCCAAGTGACTAGGATCATAGGTGTGTGTCACCACACTCAGATAATTTTTTTTTTTTTTTTGGTAAAGACGGGGTCTCCCTATGTTGGCCAGGTTGGTCTCAAACTCCTGGACTCAAGGGATCCCCCTCCCTCGGCCTCCCAAAGTCCTGGGATTACAGGTGTGAGCCACCACGTCCAGCCTGGCCAACATGGTGAAACCCTGTCGCTACTAAAAACACAAAAATTATCCAGGCATGGTGGTGCACACCTGTAATCCCAGCTACTCGGGAGGCTAAGGCAGGATAATCGCTTGAAACCAGGGGATGGAGGTTGCAATAAGCTGAGATCAGGCCATCGCACTCCAGCCTGGGCAGCAAGAGCAAAACTTTGTTTTAAAATAAAAATAAAAATTAAAAAATTAAAAATATAAAAATCCCATATGTGATTCTCTGATCTTTCTTTCCCAGATGTGGCATCTGTGTTCCAGATGGTGCAGCTAGAAGATGGTAGAGCCTCCATCAGCCTGGGTCCCTGAGTGACTATGTGGAGCAGAGCCTCCCCTACTAACCTGAGTGTGACATGTGTCATGGGCTGTCACCAGCTGGTAGCAACCTGGAAAGAAAGACAGCCACTATCTATCACTGAGACTTATTACGTTAAGCTACTGAGACTTAGGGGATGGTTACCACTGTAGCACAGAAGAGCTTGACTTTTTTACTTTGTGTTAACTGAGTCAATTGTTACTTTGAAGAAGGGGAAGCATCATTGATTAGTTTTAATTTATTTGATAATTAGCGAAATGCAGCAGGTATTATTTTTCTTTTCTTTCTTTTCTTTTTATTTTATTGATTGATTGATTGAGGTGAAGTCTCACTCTGTGTTGCCCAGGCTGGAATGCAGTGGCACAATCTCAGCTTACTGCAACCTCTGCCTCCTGGGTTCAAGTGATTCTCCTGCCTCAGCCTCCCGAGCAGATGGGACTACAGCTGTGTGCCACCATGCCCGGCTACTTTTTGTATTTCTAGTAGAGCCAGGTGTCACCATGTTGGCCAGGCTGGTCTCGAACTCCTGACCACAAATGATCCATGATCCACCCACCTTGGCCTCCCAAAGTGCTGGGATTACAGGTGTAAACCACTGCTCCCAATCCAGCAGGTTTTATTTTATTTTATTTTATTTTTTTTTGTTTGAGACGGAGTTTCACTCATGTTACCCAGGCTGGAGTGCAATGGCGCGACCTTGGCTCACCGCAACCTCCGCCTCCTGGGTTCAGGCAATTCTCCTGCCTCAGCCTCCTGAGTAGCTGGGATTACAGGCACGCGCCACCATGCCCAGCTAATTTTTTTGTATTTTTAGTAGAGACGGGGTTTCACCATGTTGACCAGGATGGTCTTGATCTCTTGACCTTGTGATCCACCCGCCTCGGCCTCCCAAAGTGTTGGGATTACAGGCTTGAGCCACCGCGCCCGGCCAGCAGGTTTTATTTTCTAAGATGGCCATAAGAAAACCTCGGCTTCTTCACGCTCTTCTTATAGCGGTATTATCCCTCATCCCATTGAGAGGTGGCACCCATGGTCCCTCCCTTTGAATTTTGGAAGGCTTCTAACTACAGCGAAAGTGAGGTTATGTGACTTACAACTTCCACCTGGTCCTGGCCAGGCGCAGTGGCTCACACCTGTAATCCCAGCACTTTGGGAGGCCAAGGAGGGTGGATTGCGAGGTCAAGAGGTCAAGACCATCCTGGCCAACATGGTGAAACCCCATCTCTAGTAAAAATACAAAAATTCAGGCCTGGCGCGGTGGCTCAAGCCTGTAATCCCAGCACTTTGGGAGGCCGAGGCGGGTGGATCACGAGGTCAAGAGATTGAGACCATCCTGGTCAACACGGTGAAACCCCGTCTCTACTAAAAAAATACAAAAAAATAGCTGGGCATGGTGGCGCGTGCCTGTAATCCCAGCTACTCAGGAGGCTGAGGCAGGAGAATTGCTTGAACCCAGGAGGCGGAGGCTGCGGTGAGCCGAGATCGCGCCATTGCACTCCAGCCTGGGTAACAAGAGCGAAACTCCGTCCCCCCCCAAAAAAAAAATACAAAAATTCACCAGGCGTTTGGCACGCGCCTGTGGTCCCAGCTACTTGGGAGGCTGAGGCGGAAGAATCGCTTGAACCCAGGAGGCGGAGGTTGCAGTAAGCCAAGACTGCACCACTGCACTCCAGCCTGGTGACAGAGCAAGACTCCGTCTCACAAAAAATTAAATAAAATAAATAAAAAATAAAAAACAACTTCCACCTGGTCCTATGGGCCATTTGCTGTGGGAACCCTACTGCCATACTGTGAGAAAGTTGAGGCCACCTGGAGAAGTCAGCATCTATGTGATGTTCCTGTTGACCTTTCCAGCTAAGATCCTAGCTGACAATCAGACACGCCAGGAAGTCTTTGAGATGACTCCAGCTGCTGTCTGCAACCACAGGAGAGACCTGTCAAGTGACAACTGCCTAGTTTAGCTCAGTAGAGCCCAGGGCCATAATAATAATGAAAGAATGTTGTTTTAAGCTTCCAAGTTTTAAGGTGGTCTGTGACATAGCAATAGATAAAGGGAAGAGTTGGTCTGAACATTTCCCACTGTTTTAATCTCATATATTCAAGTCTTTTTGCACCAATGAGCCACCTTCTTGCCAAGTCTGCCTTTTCTCTTTCCACATCAAAGTGCTAAACAGCACAGGGCAATGGATGGAGCTACCAGCGATATCTCTCCAAGCTGACTCAGATTTATAAACAAGATTTTCTGGGCATAGCTGTTCCATTAACACACAGTAGGCATTCAATGACTATCAGTTAAGTGAATGCATAATGCTGGCCACATTCCTGCATCTTTTTAAAAAGATAATCAACCTAATGAAATGCTTTCATAAAATTCAGATGCATTATGCAACACTCCTCAGAAATACCAATCTATTAAACCCTTGCATTATAAAAAGCCTACAGCAAATTTTTTCTTTTCTGAGTTCCCTTTTCATTAAACAAATAAAATAATGTATATATCATCTCAATGTAAAAGGCCCAAGTTATACATACAAAAGTAAGGTAAAATATATCTGCATCTTCCCCAGAAACAAGCCTTGTTGATAATTTGGCATAGATCCCGGCAGGCCTTCTTCCTATACATTTGCCCTCGTATATATATATATGCTCATATGTGGCAGAATGTATTTTCCAAATATGGTCACGACATTTCCCATTTCATGAGCTCTTCCGAAACCCTGAAGTTTGGAGCCTCCCCATGAGGTAGAAGGCTCTGTCCTCTACCCTGGAACATGGACAGGCCTCTGTGACTGCCTCCACTAATATATGACAGCGATGCTGGGTGACACCCAAGGCTAGGTCATAAAAAGCAATATTGATTCCCCTTGGCTCTCTACCTCAGGATAATGCCTTCAGAGCCTTAGTCCCCCCTGTAAGAAGGCTGGCTACCCTGAAGCCCTTGTGCTGGAGAGACCGCAAGGACCACAAGGAGAGACCAGAGAGAGAAGGAGACTGTAGCTGATCTGGATGCCACCTGCTTGAGTGTTCCCAGCCTCCGTGGCAGACATGCAAAGAAGACTTTGAGAACCCTGATCCAAGCCCTGTCAGACTGTAACAGCATGAGACCCTAAGGGAAAATCACCTGGCGGAACCCAGTCAGTCCCCAAAACCAAAAGCAGTAATGGCTGTGTTAAGCCACTGAGTGTTGATAGTTGATGAGTACACACATACCTCT
The DNA here is from genome assembly GCF_009761245.1 of Sapajus apella. Lineage (NCBI taxonomy): Eukaryota > Metazoa > Chordata > Mammalia > Primates > Cebidae > Sapajus > Sapajus apella. Next base: position 884,545 of record NW_022437059.1, on the reverse strand, counting down.
TCATGCTTATTGACATAAGTAGCCTATTCTATAGATTGCACTGAGAATTGCTTTTTTCTTTTTTCTTATTTATTTATTTATTTATTTATTTTTTTGAGACGGAGTTTTGCTCTTGTTACCCAGGCTGGAGTGCAATGGCACGATCTCGGCTCACCGCAACCTCCGCCTCCTAGGTTCAGGCAATTCTCCTGCCCCAGCCTCCCGAGTCGCTGGGATTACAGGCACGCACCACCATGCCCAGCTAATTTTTTGTATTTTTAGTAGAGACGGGGTTTCACCATGTTGACCAGGATGGTCTCGATCTCTTGACCTCGTGATCCACCCGCCTCGGTCTCCCACAGTGCTGGGATTACAGGCTTGAGCCACCGCGCCCGGCCTATTTATTTATTTTTTGAGACACAGTCTCACTTTGTCACCCAGGCTGCAATGCAGTGCTGTGATCTCGGCTCACTGCAACCTCTGCTACCCGGGTTCAAGCGATTCTCCTGCCTCAACCTCCTGAGTAGCTGGGATTACAGGCACCTGCCACCATGCCCAGCTAGTTTTTGCATTTTTAGTAGAGACAGGGTTTCACCATGGTCAGGTGGTTTTGAACTCCTGACCTGAGGCGATCCACCCGTCTTGACCTCCCCAATTGCTGGGATTACAGGCGTGAGCCACCATGCCCGGCCTGAGACTTGCTTTTTTTCACTAAACAATTTGTCTCTGGGACCATTCTGTCAGTGGGCCTAGATCCAGTTCATGCCTTGTAAGGCTGAGCAGCATTCCATAGCACAGATGTTCCATAACATAGTACAGATGATTTTCAAACATCTTTGGCTGTGGCCCCGCTCTTCAAAGGAAAGCTTAGTTGGAAGCCCACTGTGTAAAACAAATGAACGAAGCCATGGGGCAAAGGAAGCAGAACGCACAGCGCCTCTCCACTCCTCTCCTGGGGAAAGAGGTTCCTGAAGGAACTCTTAGTTTTCCATGGCACCTTTAACATTACTCACCTACTTATAGGGTTCAAGAACGGATTATGGGCTGGGCACAGTGGCTCACTCCTGTAATCCCAGCACTTTGGGAGGCCAAGGTGGGTGAATCACGAGGTCAGGAGTTTGAGACTAGCCTGGTCAACATGGTGAAACCCCACTTCTACTAAAAATACAAAAATTAGCCGGACATGGTGGTACATGCCTGTAATTCCAGCTACTCGGGAGGCTGACGCAGGAGAATTGCCTGAACCCAGAGGCGGAGGTTGCAGTGAGCCAAGATCGCGCCACTGCACTCCAGCCTGAGCGATAGACAGAAACTCTGTCTCCAAAAACAAAAGAAAAGAGTAGGTTACGAAGTGCATCTCAGTCTTGAATGTACATTTGAATCACCTATGCCTCTTGTTAAAGTACAAACTGTGATTCGCAGGTCCGCAGTGGAGTGAGATCCTTTGCCATTCTGACAACCTCCCTGGTGACGACCATTCTCACTGGAGTAGTCAGGGGTTAATTAGCGAGCCCCAACTTGCTCCTGATGGCCCCTCTTTTTCTCTCTAACCTTCCGCAACAGTCATGGGGATGAAATCCCAGCGTTTTGAAAATATCTTTTCCCCTCTTAAAGATTAGAACCTCCTATTTCCGTCTATAGTCGTTTGACACCTCTTATCCAGAATTCCTCACACACCAGGGACAATGCCACCAAACCATCTGGGCAAGCTCCCTCGGTGAACTTCACAGGGTGGAGATAGGAAGTCACTGAACGAGTGCGGCTGTAGGTTTGATTCTCACATTTTCAGAACTCCAGTTGTCTTATTTCTACTTTAAACATCTGTCTTGGAGAGAAATGGGAAGGAAATAGGAGTGGGGAGTTCAATTCACTCTGTCATCTGTCACCATTACCTGCTCCAGCAGAGACCCCTTTTTTGGTTTTTCTTGATACTCTTGCTCCAAAAATGACTCCCCTCCCCCAGTGCCCTCCTCCCACCTCCCACCTTGACAGACACAGAGAGAGAAAGGGCCTTTTGCTATTCTTTGCCTATTCCGCAAGCCTCTGCTAGGCTTTGGGCTTCCTGATTCTATACCGACAGATTTGCACCCTCTTGAATTTGCTCTTGGTTACCTCTTCCTCTTTCTGTGGAGGATGAAAGGAGAGGCGCCATCATTGCTGCAAGGCAATGAAGTATATTGTACATAGTTTACATGATCTACGGTAATGTTGGCAGCACTTAACAAACATTGCTGTCATACCATCACTGAGAAAACTGAGAAAGGGTGAGTGACTCGCCCAAGATCACACAGCCGTAAATGACTGAGCCGGGACTGGATCTCAGGTCCGTTTGACCCAATCTTCTTTCCCAACCTACTCCAAATCTGAGAAATTGAGAGGTCCCTGGGTGACTGGATCTTTCCGTGCCCTCTTCTGTCTCAGTAGCACTTTCAACACTGAATTCGGGAGGGTATCATCCCAACTGTACTCTGTGGGTTGAAATCCCAGAGCCACTTTGTGCTGTATGAACATGAACATGCTCCTTAACCCCTCTGAGCGTCAGTTTCATCGTCTGTAAAATGAGGCTGATCATTCTTTGTCAGATGTCAGACAAAGAATTATGGGCTATTGTGTGATGATGAAAATAGTGCACATAATGCCTTCAGAGTGCCTGGCATACAGGGGGAATGAAAGCAAAACAAGCCTATAGTCTCTTGTCCCCAACTTGACATCTTTCTCGTGGGTCAGGAATAAGAAGGCCTCACATTGCCCCATACTCGGCAAATGCAGCCTCTGGGGCGTGTGAGATGGAAGACTCAAAACTTCCTAGCCCGTAGTGAGAGAAGGAGGGGGCTGAAGCACACCCTGTTCCCTGCGGAATTTGGGGACCATGCCAGGATGGACAGCAAGAAGCTATTAACCAGTATGTGCAACATATGCGAGTGTAGCGTCTGATGGAAGAACGGGAGCCTGCCAAGATACCAGGGAGGAGACGGGCACCATGGAGGAGGGGCTGGGTGTCGGCCACCACGGCACCCACCCCTCAGCACTTCCCCGCACCCTGGCTGGCGCGTCACAAGTGTTCAATCCTTGCTTCTTGAATGAAGGTGCACTCTTCCAGATAGGGGTTGAGGCAATGGAGGAAGTGACAGAAAAAGGGAGGCAATGGTCCTGTGTCACCCTTAGCTGCTCCTCACATTTACAGGCCCACGGGCCTGTTAGAGATGCAGTGAGGTGGGTGACAGGGTCAGTGGAGGGGTCTTTCCCTCTCGATCGTTACCTCACTCAAACTCCTGTCCACCGGGAAAAAAAATAATAAATGGGAAGAAACATAAGGACATACAGTGCAGCCCTTCAGCTTTGAGGACACTGAGACTTCCGGCAGATGGCTGATGGGTGCGGGGCCCCTGCTGTCCTGCCGCCTCCCTTCTGTGTAGGCTCCTTGGTAGCCTCTGCAACTGGGAGGCTGGCCCAGGTTCCGACGGGCTTCTCTTCCCATTCTGTCACCTCCCTAAGTTTCCGCTCTCAGGCCTTTGGATTTCTGCAGAAGTTCCTACCATTTAGCAGACAGTAAGTCCTCGACCTTCCTCCAAGACTGGTGTGAAAGATGCTCACCCTTGTCTTTCATGCCCTAGCCCCACCCCCTCCAAAACTCTCAGTCCACGGAGCATCACACGGGTTGCACGCACAATCGCAGCCTCCCCGGGGACTGAGAGCTAACTCAACAGGCTTCCTGAGCGACGGGTCCATCCCTCCTCTGCAACTGTCTTGGGGAGGATGGGAGAGGGAGCCTTGCGCTTGGTCCACCCTTTACTGCCTCCCTGCCTCCCCCATGCCTACGGTGCCAGGGTCCCCTCCTAGGCCCTCCAGGTGTACAGCCTCTTGTTGCTTAGCAACGGCGCACCTCTTCCCCATACCTCAGCAACCTCCCCCAGCAGCCAAGGAGCAGCCGTGAAAGGGAGAGCTGGGCTGGACCTCGCAGGAGCTGCCACTGCTGCTGACGGAGATGTGTGGGAACAAGCCCCAAAATAGGCCTGAGTGTGAAACCCAAAGCTCTTTTTAAACACTCGGGTCCCACACTGACTCTTGGAAAGCCCTGCCCGGCTCCCCTGTCCCGGGCTCTGCCAGGCTGCTGCTCCCCCTCCCACACTGGGCGTCTTACTCCACTTCCGTGCTGTCAGTTGTCAGCCCCTGTCTGCCCTGGGTCTTTGGGTCTGCTCCTGGGGTCTCTCCCTCCTTGGGGCTCAAGTGTCACTTTTGCTGCCCCTTGTCCTTCTGTGCATCCCATAACTCCTGCTCATGTGTAGGTCTCTGTGGCTGCCACAGCCTCCCTTGCCCTTCTTCCTGCTCAAGCTGTAAAATTGCCAGTCTCTCTCTCACTAGCAAGAATCTTCTCATTCCCACCCCCAAAGACCAGTCACTGTGACAATCCCACATCGCCAGAGCCACCATGACTATAACCCTCTGTTACTACCTTTTTAGGAAAGGCCTGTGGTAGGAAGGGTCACAGAAGTGGCCCTCAGGGAGACGAGCCTTTCTCACTTAGCCTGCCCTATGTTTCCGTTTTAATGGAAACTGACATTGGACTTCAGCCTAGACCAATTAGAAGAGGAACAGGCCCATAAAAGAAAAGAAGGACTAGGTCCTTCCTGCTGCCTTACCTCCATCCCTTCGGCTACTGTGTCAGAGTTCCCAAGAGAAGCTCCTGAAGAGGCTCAGCACCGGTGACAGCTGAAAACTGCTCCACCCAGAACAGTGTTCTCCACCCCCCGCTGATGGTGATGCCACCCAAGGGCCTGCTGCCATCTCCCTGTCTCTGTGTCCACCGAACTAGTCCTCTGCCATCCCACCTCCCTCCACTGCTGATGCTTGAGTCTAACAATATTATGTGTCGGTTAAGAAGCCTGAACTAGGCCGGGCGCAGTGGCTCACACCTGTAATCCTAGCATTTTGGGAGATCGAGGTGGGTGGATCACTTGAGGTCAGGAGTTCAAGACCAGCCTGGCCATCATGGTGAAACCCCATCTTAAAAAAAAAAGAAAGAAAAAGGAAAAAAGAAGCCTGAACTAGGGAGCAGGTCAGCAAAGGGACAGCTGAGAATAAGTATGGCCAGAGTCAAGCGTGGGGAGGACAGGTCCCAGGCAGGATAGGAGCTGGAGGGATGCCGAAGTGAGGGCACGAGGGAGCTTTGGGAGAGAGACCTGCGTTCTGCCTTCCAGCAGAGGAAGCAGCCACACAGCAGATGGAACTTTCAGGCAGGAGGCTGGACCAAGCGACCTCACCCAAATGCTTCGGTCTACTGCCATTGCAACCTGGCGAGTCTCCCAGCTCTCCTGGGTCCCCAAGTAGGAGAGCTTTTTATAGTTCACTCCCTAACTTAGGTTTGAATAATTAAACAAGATGGACAGAAATAGCAGCCGGACAGTGAGGCAGGTTATTTTGGGGTTTTCTGGAACACAGTGCTCCTGGGTGTCACCCCACCGCTGCAGGGGGGCGGAGCTAGCATCAAGGCTGATGGGAGATTCCTGTGGGGGAAACCCACCCACATTCCCAAGGTTCCTTGGGTTGAGGAGGTTGCTCTCAGCCAGAGGAGGGTCTCACCACTTATTCCTCCTCCTCAAGGAAAGAGAGGGCTCTCACTACCTTCTGATCATAGCTACCCCCCTGGCAGGAAGTCCCTCCTGTTGTCTGTCAGGCTTTCTACTTCAGAGATGGTGACAGATATTGCAAATCAGATCAATAAGCAGCTGCAAGACAGGCTGAACAAGGACAAGGTGGCTACTGCTCCTCTGGCCAAGGAGCTGGAATCAGGTGATAGGAGGTCTCGTCCCCTCCACTATAACCACTGGGGAGCTGTGGAGGGAATGAAGGTTGGGGTGGAGAGTGAGAGCCAGAGCCAGGGACAGGAGAGGAATGGGCTGGGGGCCGGGGTAAGATGAGGCTCCAGAGAACAAAAGCTCGAAGGTGGGTTAGTGTCTGGATGAAAAGTTCCCTCTTCCAGCTATCTTTTAGTGTCCTCTGTCTTTGGCAGAAGCCTAGCCTGGCTTTCTTGGGACAGGGTTTCAGTAGCTAAGCTGAGGATGAGGAGAGGTCAGGAACCCTCAACCCCTGCAGCGCTTGATCACAGACCAATTCTTTGTGGCTTGTTTGCATAATACAGTACTTTTGGTTCAAATGCAGAGATTAACCTCAACTCTATCTTGAGGTTCTATCACAGAGCCCTAAAACCTGGGACACAGAGGGGCACAGGAGGTGGTAAGGGGGTATTTGTAATGTTTTCTTCCTTTGGATAACAACTTTGGCGCTAAGTTTGGAGGTCAAATTTCAGGGAATACTGAAATTGTTCACATATTATTTAATTTTTTTTTTTTTTTTTTTTTTGAGACGGAGTTTCGCTCTTGTTACCCAGGCTGGAGTGCAATGGCGTGATCTCGGCTCACCGCAACCTCCGCCTCCTGGGTTCAGGCAATTCTCCTGCCTCAGCCTCCTGAGTAGCTGGGATTACAGGCACGTGCCACCATGCCCAGCTAATGTTTTGTATTTTTAGTAGGGACGGGGTTTCACCATGTTGACCAGGATGGTCTCGATCTCTTGACCTCGTGATCCACCCGCCTCTGCCTCCCAAAGTGCTGGGATTACAGGCTTGAGCCACCGCGCCCGGCCACATATTATTTAATTTTTTAAATTTTTATTTAAGAGATGATGTCTCGCTATGTTACCCAGGCTGGCCTCAAACTCCTGGGCTCAAGAGATCCTCCTGCCTCAGCCCCTGAGAACCTGGGATGGCAAATGAAAGCCTCACCCTTTCATTTTCAGAACTTTCTTTTTTTTTTTTTTTTTT
>NW_022437059.1:824499-877646 GCF_009761245.1 Sapajus apella | reverse complement strand
TGTTACCCAGGCTGGAGTGCAATGGTGCGATCTCGGCTCACCGCAACCTCCGCCTCCTGGGTTCAGGCAATTCTCCTGCCTCAGCCTCCTGAGCAACTGGGATTACAGGCACGCGCCACCATGCCCAGCTAATTTTTTGTATTTTAAGTAGAGACGAGGTTTCACCTTGTTGACCAGGATGGTCTCGATCTCTTGACCTCGTGATCCACCCACCTCGGCCTCCCAAAGTGCTAGGATTACAGGCGTGAGCCACCGCGCCCGGCTGAACTTTCTTTTTTTTAATAGAGACCAAGTTTCACTATGTTGACCAAGCTGGTCTTGAACTCCTGGCCTCAAGTGATCCTCACATCTTGGCTTCCCAAAGTGTTGGGATTACAAGTGTGAGCCACTGCGCCTGGCCCAAAAACTTTTTTTTTTTTGCTCTGTCACTCAGGCTGGAGTGCAGTGGTGCAATCTCGGCTTACTGAAACCTCCACCTCCCAGGTTCAAGCAATTATCTACCTCAGTCTCCCAAGTAGCTGGAATTACAGGTGCCCGCCACCACACCTGGCTAATTTTTGTGTTTTTAGTAATGACAGGGTTTCACTATCTTGGCCAGGCTGGTCTTGAACTCCTGACTTTGTGATATACCCACCTCAGCCTCCCAAAGTGCTGGGGTTACAGGTGTGAACCACCACACCCAGCCCCCAAAAACATTTTTAAAGCATCAATTATAAGCCTTTATCCCCCAGCTTGATGCTGGGGAATAAATCAAGATGGCAAGGTCCTTGTTCTCAAGAAGCTCACAATTTAGTGGGGGAGAGGGCCATGGCAAACCTACTCCCCACAATTACTGAACGCTTACTATGCAACAGGTGCCATACTAGAACTTCACAGAAATGGTTGCATTTAATTTAAACAGCAAGTCTAGATCTAAGTAGCATTGACCCCATAGGACAGTTATTACAACTAAGATGAAGAGACTTGTTTAAGGTTGCTCAACTAGTAAACAGTATTAATGGATTGGAATCCAAGTTGATATTATTCCTAGTTCTGTGCTCTTAACCACTGCTTTCATGGTCTCTAATGCATGGAAGGAAGCTACAGGTTTATTAATTGCTGTGAGTGTGCAAAAAGACAGTGCGATTGTCTTTAGCTGAGCTTGCTTGTGCTATGCATGCTGGATGCAGCAATCAAGGAAAATCTCCTAAAGGAGGTGGCTTTGCACTGGACTCAATGGATCAGTTCATTCATTCTACAAATACTGTGCATCCATGGATTCAATCAACCTTGGATGGTGAATATTCAGGAAAAAAACTGCATCTGTACTACTGAACATGAACAGACTTTTTTCCTTGTCATTACTCCTTAAACAATACAGTATAACAACTATTTTCGTGGCATTTACATTGTATTGATATTATAAGTTATCTAGAGATGATTTAAAGTGTATCAGAGGTGGTGCAGAGGTCACATGTAAATGTTACATTGTATCACAGATTCGGCAGATTTTGCTATGGGAGATGTCCTGGAACCAGTCCCCGCCAGGTACGGAGGGAGGACGGTACTTAAATTGAGTCCCTACTAGGTGCTGCATTCACAGCACGTGGTACAATGTGGTACTGCGTAGCGACACAGAAGTGAGCAAAGTCTTTGTGCTTATGGACATGCCGGGCAGGGATAAGGGAAAGGCTGAAATTATAACTGGGTGAGTCTTAAATGCCAAGCCTCCACCTTCATAGTGGTTCTGCTCCTCCTGCTCCTGGGTTTCTCTCCCATAAGCAAATACATCCACCCACTCTGGGAAGTCCTTCTTAAGGTCTACCCTTCATTTCTTTCTTTTTCTTTTTCTTTTTCTTTTTTTTTTTTGAGACGGAGTCTTGCTTTGTCGCCCAGGCTGGAGTGCAGTGGCGCGATCCCCGCTCACTGCAACCTCTGCCTTTTGGCTTCAAGGGATTCTTCTGCTTCGGCCTCCCGAGTAGCTAGGACTACCGGCGCGCGCCACCACATCCAGCTAATTTTCGTATTTTTAGTAGAGATGGGTTTCACCATATTGGCCAGGCTGGTCTCGAACTCCTGACCTGGCGATCCTCCCACGTCGGCCTCCTAATGTGCTGGGATTACAGGCGTGAGTCACTGCGCCCGGCTCTATCCTGCATTTCTTTATGCTCTAAGACATTTCCCCACATCCCATTTCATTCCCCCCAGGCCAAGTCTCACAGCCAAAATCTGGCAGGCCGCGAGCGTCTGTCCCTTTAAGTCTACCTTCTTCCCCCCACGTGCCGTCTGGTTGGGCTGGCGACGCTGACGCACGCGTGACGTCAATGGCAGCTGGTGGAGTCTGGGCACGAGGAGCGAAGTTGGGCTGGGGGTGGGGGGGAGGCGAGAGAGAAGGCGGTTAATTTGCATTTAAAGGGGCCACTCCCTGGTTAGCAATCAGGGCCTTAAAGAAATGTGTATTCGGCAAACTTTCTGTCCTGGGCTATGGGACAAGAAAAAGGCGTGGTACAGCTGAAGTCAGCGGCGACTGTAGTTTGCTATGACAATTATGTCCTTCCGCGGAAAGGGGGAAATAGTCCGTCGGTGCCCCGGCTGGGAGCACGTGACTGGGAGGGGGCGGATGTGGGGGGGGCAAGAGAGAAGAAGGGAGGAGCTGGGGAGACGACTGTCAGGCTGTGTTTCAGCTGCCCCCACCCCCACATCCTGCCCACCCTCCTGCAGCTGCCACCACATCCTGCCCAGCCGGGGGCAGGGAGCTTCTGTGGGGGTGATGCACTGACCGAGGACCCGGCTTTGGCACCCCCTCCCTGCCCCCTTCAGCTCCAAGGTGGACCGTCTGCCCTTTGCCCCGGGCCTGGCCCCAGGCACCCTAGCCCTGAGCTTGGGGCACAACCCTGCCTGTACAGCCTGACACCCTTCTGCCTGACTCTGCCTTTCCCGGCAACTCTGGCCTAACCTAAAGTGTGACTTGTGCAGGGTGGTGGTGCAGGCCAGGCCACAGCCCCATCCTCGGGCTCGCACAGTTATCAATGGACAAATGAGATGTTCAATAAAAGTTTTTATAATCTGAACTCAGGAACACAGCTGCACACACACATGCACACACAAACACAGATGCACGTTAACACATTTGCTGAGCGCATTCTATGCCAGGTCCTGCAAGGCCTTCACCCAAAGTGGAGTTAGATTGCTGACCTCAAGAGGCCCAGGATCTGGTGAGGAGTGTGTACAGAGGAGGCAGATACACAGAGTAGAGTGCACTGTACAAGCAGGTGCAGGATAATACACTAGTCCACACAGAGCGTGTATACACAGAACTGCTGTACACCTGCTGATGGCCTTTCCTCTCATAAGACACGGTGGCAGATGTGGGGAGAGACTGCTGGAATCACTTAAAAACTGGGGGGAAAATGATCAGCTCAATGGAAGGGATGAGGTGGATGGACTAGGGGGCTGGAGATTGTCCAGATGGCTGTGGGGAAGGTGAGAGGGGGCCAACCAAGCTGCCAGACAGATTAGAGGCTAGACCAGCAGTAATGGCTTCCCAGGGCTATGGGACAGGCAGGCAGAGAAATGGCCCTTGGGACATGAGGATGAGGAAGACTTTTACAAATTAAGTTGGATTAGGGGTGCTAGGGAAGGGGCCAACAGAAGGAGATGGCGATGCCCCTTTGCCATATAAACTTATGAAGATGATATGGTGGAGAGGAGTTTACGCACAGTTTTAAAAGACTTCAATGAGCATGTAAGTGTTTGATTCCTAGAGGATTTTATGGCAGCTTTGGGCTGTTAGGTAGCTTTTCTCTAGGAAAGATGGATGGGTAGCCAGAGTGGGAGGAGGAAAAATGAGATCTAGGCATCTGAGTTGGCTCAGGTATTTTCCACCCAGAAGATTCTGGAATGGGAAATCCAGGGGCCAGAAGAAAAAGATTTAATGAGTCACATTCAGGAAGTCCTTATTTTGATCTAACTTCCAGCGACGTTAAGCCCTAGACCCTTTCTTACCCCTCCATGGGAATTAAGGCCCTATGTTTGTTACTTTTGCTCTCTCATTTAGTTTTCTCTATATTATAAATTCTTTTTTTTTTTTTTTTTTTTGAGACGGGGTTTCGCTCTTGTTACCCCGGCTGGAGTGCAATGGCGCGATCTCGGCTCACAGCAACCTCCGCCTCCTGGGTTCAGGCAATTCTCCTGCCTCAGCCTCCTGAGTAGCTGGGATTACAGGCACGAGCCACCATGCCCAGCTAATTTTTTGTATTTTTAGTAGAGACGGGGTTTCACTATGTTGACCAGGATGGTCTCGATCTCTTGACCTCGTGATCCACCCGCCTCGGCCTCCCAAAGTGCTGGGATTACAGGCTTGAGCCACCGCGCCTGGCTATATTATAAATTCTATCCCACTTGCAGTGTCTGCCTTTCCTACTCTGTTCTCTAGGGAATTATGTCAGCATCTTGGGGGGTCCAGCACATTGCATCTCACCCACTGAGCTCTTCCTTCCATTCCCTTTTCCCTCCTGCTCCTAGCCCTTTAAAACTCTCCCCAGGTGACTCACCTTCTTTCCTCATTCCTTTGTTAAGGACCCAACATTCCAAGACTGGAGGATCAATCAGCCAATCATAGCCCTGGCAAGACTGCCTCAGGCGTGACATTGGCTGCGGCTGTGGTTGGCGGGAGGCTCACCAGGCTGATATAAAGGATGTTGGGGAGGGGGTTTCTGGGAATCGGCCCTGGGTAAGAATTGTTCTGGGTTTGGTTAGTTTTTGGAGAGACTCCTTCAAGTAGAGATGGAGCCAGAGGGTTCTTCGGCTTGGAGAGCCTCGAAACTGGAGGTGGCCGAGAACCCAGCTCTCTCGGTCTCCTGGGGGCTTGGCTGACCCCTGCCCACTTTCTTTTTTGTTTGGTTTTGGTTTTTTTTCTATGATCTGGGACCCAGTGGGTCTGAAGGCTGAGTTCCCAGGCCTGATCCTAAGAAGGCTTCCAGCAGCCTTGGATCTCTTCAGTCTCAACATTCTGCTTTCCCGACGTCGGAAACAGCCGGAAAATAAACACCCTGATGACTAAACGGTTTCTCCAGCTAGAGCCTAGGGAAGCACTAAAAATAGAGGCCACAAGTGAGGGGAGGTTCCCCACTTGAGGGGGGTTGGCACTTTCCCATCCTGCTACTGCCACAGCCTCAAGCCTGGCACAAGGCTCTGTTCTTCTCCGTCCTTGGGGGAAGAGGCAGATGGGCTCCCCCTGCCTACCCTGAAGTCTTTGGGCAAGCTAGCCCTACCTGGCGGGGGTAATTCACATCTTCTGGTGTTGGGGGCCTAGCCTTCCAGATCCAATGAGGAACTGAGAAGCTATATTTGGGGACAAAGTGGGACACTGTTTCCTGAAAGGGGGGGTCAGGTAGAAGGGTTGGAAACTGAGGCCAAGGAAATAGGAGCCTGCTGGCTTCCTGTCTTAGGACACACAAGATAAGTCTCCAATCTATCTGCAGAACAATTCCACTGAACTCACCTCCTTTGAGGCTTGCATGGACTAATGGGGGCCTAGAGGGTTATTTACAGACCAGCCCTTGGCCCAACGGTCTGGTCTGAGTTTTTTATACAGCATGGGACACTGTACTAAGCAATCTTCTTAGAAGAACTAATTTAATCTTCACACTAAATTTCTGAGTTAGCTGCTATTATCACTATCTCTAGTCTACCCATGAGGACCATGAGGTAGGGGAAAGTTAAATAATGTGCCTGTGTTCACAGTTAATGAATGGTGGAGTGAGGATCTGAACCACGAGAGCTCGACTGTAAAGTTGACCTTTCTAATCACCACGACACGTTGCCTTTCTCTATATATTGGAGTCTCCAGCACTAACTCAGAATTGGGTCTTTCTTTGTCCGGTAAATCAGACCCAGCCAGACAGAAATCAGGGTGTGTCCGGGCGCGGTGGCTCACGCCTGTAATCCTAGCAGTTTGGGAGGCTGAAGTGGGCAGATTGCCTGAGCTCAGGAGTTCGAGATCAGCCTGGGCACACAGTGAAACCCCGTCTCTACTAAAATACAAAAAAAATTAGCCGGGCGTGGCGGCGTGCCCCTGTAGTCCCAGCTACTCCAGAGGCTGAGGCAGGAGAATCGCTTGAATCCGGGAGGCGGAAGTTGCAGTGAGCCGAGATCGCGCGACTGCACTCCAGCCTGGCGACAGTGAGCAGGGTGAGACTCTGTCTCCAAAAAAATAAAAAAGAAAAAAGAAATCAGGGTGTGTGAAGAACTGAGTGCCCTTCTGTTCTGCAAGGTTCTTTTGAGATTTAAGCCAGATGCTATCATTTCTTTACGCTCCTGAGAAAGCAGCAGGACTTGGAAGTGACATGGATGGTGGAGGGAAGCCTGACGGGTCTGTTGTCCAGTAGGCATGGCACCCACACTCCTGTTGTAGGGCACGTAAAGATTCACCACACCCTGGAGCAGCCAGGAATTTAAAAATAAAAAAAATTTAAAGAGCTACTACTGCTTCTTTAATAAGACATTTCTGGGTGTTTCCAGTGAGGTGGAAGGTGGGGGAGGAATTAGGGTCCCGCCCCTTTAAATTGCCCCCTCGGCAGTAAGTGCTGTGGGGCCCCGCAAGCACTGGAGATTAGGTCACCCAAGAACTATGAGCTGTCGCTTTAAATTGCTGGGCGTCTGCCGAGCCGGGCCCTGGCACGGGAGGGGGCCTGTCACAGGTAGAGGGAGCAACTGAGCTCCCTAGGTAACCCCCCAAGAACGTCGCCCTTAAGTGGGGCTTTGTCACACACCAAGTGGGGGAGATGGGAGCTTTTCACCACTTCCAGTCTCCCCCTAATTTATCTACTTAGACTCCCACCTCCCAACTCTCCTGGGGCGCGGGGCCGCGAGGAGGTGCCGAGGTGTCGCGTGTTGAGAGTGTGCGTGCACCTCGCACGGCCTCCCCGGAAAGGCTCTCCTGGAGCGCCTGGTGGCAGCAGCGCCAGGCGGGCGGGCGGGCGGGCGGGCGGCCGGCGTGCTCCGAGGGGCACCGTGGGAGCGGACAGATCCTTTTAAAGGCCTCTGGGTCTCGCCTCCCTACTTTGCCTCGCTCCGTCCCTTCCTCCCTCCTTCCCGGCAGGCGGAGGGATCCGCGGCTCCCGGCGCCGCAGCCTAGCTTGGGAGGGCGGCGGGGCGGGGGCCGACCCGACCCGGCCCGGCCAGCCCCGGAGAAGCGAGGGGCGGGGCCGCGTCCTCGGGACCGCCCCAGCCCCGGCTCCGCCCCGCCACCCCCACGGGTGCCTCCCATTGGCCCCCCCACCTGTCCGTCACCCCGTTTCCCCCACCCCTCAAGCTAGGCTGAGCTGTGCCTACGTCGGCCTCGACTCCCGGGGGCTGGAGGAGTTACCTTTGGAGCCCGAAAGGAGGAAGGAAGCAAAATATCAACAACAGCCGAGGCGGTTCGGGCGCTCGGCCCCGGTTCCCCGCTTGCCAGCCGCCCGCTGCTGGCCCCCGCGCCCACGACGGGGGCCCAGGCCCCCCGGCGCCGCCCAGGGCCCGCGCGGACGCCGGCCTCATTATCATTCCCCCCGCCCGGAGCTGCGGCTTCCCGGTGTTGAAGATCCCCGGACCAGGGGCGAGGGCTGCCTGCTCTTTGCCGTGACAACCCCTTTCCCCCAGCCGGGCTGGTGAGTAGAGAAAAATAACGCGCCTGCCACTTTAAGAGGCCCCCTCCCCCACCCGGTCCAGGGGTTGGGGTGGAGGGTGGTCTAGACCGTCCCCCTGAGGGGTGGGATGGGGCAGCCCCCCCGGCCGGGAGGAACTCGCGGAGCGGGCCGTGTTTTCGTGTGGCGTTGGCGGGGATTACCTAGGGGATTGTTTGTGTCAGGGAGTCGGCCGTGGGGGACAAGTGGAGTGGGCTGCAATTCCTTTGGGTGTTGGGAGTACGGGGTGGGGACGGGCGGATTGGGGGCGCGCCCGCCTGTCCGTGTAGGGGGGTTACGACGGCCTCCGAGTGGTCTGGGACGGGGCGCCATCCTCAGAGGGGGTCTCCGGTGACAGCCGGGAGCGACTGACATTTTAACAGCCGGCCCTCCCTCCCTCTCCCTGCTCTCGCCGCCTGTTCCCTCCTCCTTGGCCCGAAATGGTGCAGAAGGGGGCCTGGGAGGGCGGCGGGAGGGTGGAGGCGGGGGGAGCCGCAGCTGTTTGGGAAGCGGGGGAGGGAGGGGGGATGTTGTTCAGATGACACCGGGGTGGTGGGTTGGGGTGTGTGAGTGTGTGTGTCTCCGGGGCCCGTGTTTGCCGGGTGCCTGTGGAGTTGGGACGCGGAGTCGCCACGAGGTGGGCACGCAGGACCCTTCTTTGGGACCTCCTAGCCCCGATTCGGAGACCCCTGATGTGGTTTGTCAGCAACCCCAGCTGGGGAACTCCCTGGCCAGAAGTTTGCAGCTGTTCAACATCTGGGCAAGAGTTCTGTAGTCCCTCTCTCCACCTATGGCAGGCGGAGCTGGGCTCCGAGCGGTGGTCCAGGGAGTTTTGGGGGGCTTTTGGGAGGCTGGGCAAAGGAGACCAAGATTCATTTAGTCCTCCACTCCAATGCCAGCCTCTCTTCTACCAGGTTAGGGTCTTAGGGGGATGGGGGAAAGGGGCCCCCTCCCCCAAGTGAATCACGCTGTCCTCTCAGCAGTCTTCTGAGGGCTCCCCCTGAAAGGAAAGCACTCTAGGAGCCACCGACCGAGTTATTCCAGGTTTGCCCTTCTGAGTGGGAGCCTCCTCTGCCTCCCCTTACTTGGTGCATTGTTGATGGGTTGGGGGAGGGTATAGCAGGTGAGGGGGATACTGTGTCCCTCTTTGCTGTGCCAACCCCCATTTGAGTTTTCCTCAGAGGCCTGGTTTCTTTGCTTTAGGGTGGGGGTGGCCCTTATCCACTCTTCCTCCTATCCCTTGAGTGGGTCTCCGCAGCAATTCAGGGTCCAGCCTAGACTATGGGAAGTTTGCCGTCTGGGACGGTGACCTTGGGCTGCTCTGGCCTGGAGATAGGAGGGGAGCGCAGGTCAGCCAGAGATTGGGTGTTTTGGCGTTCGGGAGCTGTCCACCTCCCACTCCTCTCCCAGCCCCAACAGGAAGGTCTCAGTAGCAGAGGAGAGCATTGAAAAGGCACATGTCAGTGTTCACAGATGTCCACCCGCTTGTGGCCGCGGGGTCACACCCGCCCCAGGACTTAGTCTGGCTGTCCCAGCTCCCACGGCCCTGCCTGGGAATGAATTTCCTTCCTGTGGTTTCCCAGTGTGTTGGGCAGGAGATGGGGGTGGGGTGGGACCATTGTGGGAGTGGCTGAGAACCTATTTATATGGGGTGATTGGGGGACACTGGAGCTTATAGGGAGCTCCTTCCCCACTTGCCCCAGCATAGGCATTTGGGCCCTTGGGTCTCAGTGATTATATTCTCTTTGTTGTAACTCCCCTGCCCCCACCAGCACAGCCTGTATGTTTGCATATGTGTGTATATGTATGTGTGTGCATGTACATTTGTAAAGGGAGGGGTCTCTGGTCTCTCTGGGTGGAAGGGAGGAGCTTTTACTCCTGTAGGGACCAAAGAGGTTGAGTTTTTTACCTGAGATCACACAGCAAATCTGTGTCAGAGCTTTCATGTTTCCATTCTTTCAGGCATAACTTCATAGCGGGGGGGAGATTCTAGGAAGGGAGACATACAGTCCCTGTTCATGGAAGCCCCAGTCCAGGGGGAGAAGCAGGACCCAGAGAGCATCATGATCCTTGTGTTGGGGGTTGGGCGTGGGGGATTGGCTAGAGCTTCTGTCTGCTGTACTCAGTGCCTGAGAGTGGTGGAGGATTTGGAAGGGTGGCAGGTGCTGTCCATGTCCACCCACTCTGTGCTTGGTGCCCCTGGGCTGGAGGGCCTGGGCATCCTGGCTCTGCCCACTTGGCTCCTGGTTGTTCTCATAGGCTGGGAGATATGATAGTCTTTCTGGCTGTTGTTATATAATCTCTCTGTAGCAGGGTTTTTTTTTTTTTTTTTTTTCTTTTTTTTAAAATCTTCCCTGGGTCTTTCCTGGGAGATGTGATGGGGAAGAGAAGGCAGAAGGAAACTCCTCAGGTTGAGGGGCTAAAGGATCAGTAGCAAGGAAGCTTGGGGTGGGGGGTGCCTTGGCCCCTGAGGCCTTGGGGATAGGCCCTCATTGATTATGGCCCAACCCTTCCTACCCTCCTCTTCTGACTGTGCCCTCAGAAGGTGCCTCTGCTGTGGGTGTCCCTGGTTTTTATGCCCCCAGAGAGGCCTGGACCTCTGCCCATTTTGTCAACCTTCTCTTCCTGGCCAGCTGGGCCCCCTGCCCTCCCTGGTTGGCACTGGATACCGAGTCTCAGTGCTTACCCTGGCCTGGTGTGGGCCCTTGTTGGACATTTTGCCACTCACCTGAATACTTCTATGGGGACAAGGAAGTCCAGGAGCAAATGGGTGGGTCCAGCATTTCCCTAGTTGTATTTAAGCCAGGCCCCCTGCTTCTTTGCCCCTCTAGTCCAAAGGATGGTGGCCTTACTAGAAAAGAGGACTTGAGGGGGCATAGGTAATATAAGCCTTGGCCTCTTGGACACAGGTCATTGTTGGTGTTCATCCAGGTTCTATAAGTGAGTATGAGGATCTGATATGAGCCTCGAATCCATCAAGGGTCAGGTTCTGAGTCTTATGGCACTGTGATGGTCGGATTCTCCCCATCTCGCGGAACCATGGCTGGGACTCTTGAAGCTCTCTCAGGCCAGCTGGTTTGAGGCAACTATCTTTTTTTTATGGGGAAGGAGGAGATGGTGGCAGGCCGGCACAGCCTCAGCATCACTATAATCGCTGGTGGCTTTATGAGCCAGTCATGGGGCCAGAGTCCGGCCAACTGTCTGTCCTTCTGTCCCAGTTTGGTGACTTACTCATGGGAGGAGGGGCGGTTAGGTACTAGAAGCTGTGCTCTAGAAGCTGGATGTCTGACTATATTATGGTTGATGTCGCTCTGTCTATCCATGATCACGGTGGGTAGGATGGCGCTTAGACTTCAGGAAGAACTTCCCAGTGGGGAAATTGTGGGGAAAGAGAAATGGCTCTAATTTGGCATAGGAAAGGAGGGGGACTCAAAGCACTTTCTTTTCCAGTGGCTCTCCCAAAAGGCCTTGACCTTTGGCCTAGTAGGGTCAGTGCTATTTGGATCCTGGAATATTTATTTTCTTTTTCCTCTCCCTGCCTGGGGCTGACAGTATTCTGAGGCATTTGCCCTGGAGCTGTGGGAGAGCTAGCCTTTAGGCTCCTTTCCCCAGTAGTGGGAGCTAGATGGGGTCCTGTGTAGACAGGCATGCCCAATGCACTTGGCAGGTCCACAGCATTTAGTGGTACACATGCAAGAAGGTGTGCAGCGCATACACACGGGTGTGTAGACACCCACAGAGCAGCTGCTGCACTGCGGGAGGTGGGGGGGTAGTGAATGGCAAAGATGATTAAAGGATTGGAGAGTTGGGATGGGGTTGAGGGGACCGGAGGCAAGAAGGCGAAGGGCATAGCAAGAACTTTGAAGAGAGGAGGGCTGACTAGAGCAGGAGGGATTAAGGTTAGACCACAGATGGGCAGGCAGAGCCCTGTCTGCAAAATAAAGAGCATGGCTTGTGAGTCAGGAGCCTTGGCTGACTTCCATCCCTGCCCCTTTCCCCTCCCACACGTGCCCCTCTCTGTGGTCCTGGCACAGCCTGCCTCTGCCCCTCACACTGTCCGTATGTCCCGGGGTAAGTCACTCCTCTCGGGCCCCAGCTTTTCAATGTACAGAGTTTCGACTTTCGGTGATTAACACCTGGGTGTTTTGGTGGTTTGTCCCTGGTCTCTGTTGCCCTCCCCACTCACCCTGATGAGCAAGGCCACTCAGGCATCAAGGCTGCATCTAAGCCCTCAGGCATTTGGGGGTAGATCCTTGGCCTAGGTGATCCCCAGGGTCCTCTTCATCTGATATTTTCCTTTTTCTGAGGCTGAGACTACAAGCCTCTCTTTTCTGAGAGCCAAGTCGTGCTTCTGGTTAGTCCTGGCTAGCATGGAGACAGGGGAATGCATTCATTGATTCTGCACAGGACCCTGATAGCCAAGGGGGCGGGAGGTGCTTGTGCCTGTCTGACTTCTCTTCTTTCTGCTGTAGGCTAGGAGGGGAGGGACATGTCCAAAGCTCTGGCCTGTGGCTGGCCACACCCAGGCGGGACCATATTTACTCATTTAAACTTGCCCTCCCAGGAGGCTCTGGGCTCTAGGCCTGGTCACTGACCTTGGCTTGGTGCCTCTGGCTGGGTGCTCTGGCCACTCTCCTAGGAGTTGGGCAGATCAGGAAACCATATAGAGGGAGCTCTTTTTTTGTTTGCCCCCTGATCGAGGGAGCTTTACCCTCAGCATTACCCGACTTGCCCAAGTTTCCAGTATACTTCGTAGGCCAAAAACCAAAGCTTTTTTATTTGTATTTTTTTTGAGGCAGGATCTTGCTCTATTGCCCAGGCTACAGTGCAGTGATGCCATTGTGGCTCACTGCAGCCTCCCATTCAAGTGATCCTCCTGCCGTAGCCTTCCAGGTAGCTGGGACTCCAGGTGTGAGCTACCTTGCCCCACCCAGAAACCAAAACTTTTGAGATCCCAGTGGAGAGAGGTGACAGGTTCTCAAAGGGGAGGAAGGCAACTTCCATTTCTTACGTTCCTGTGTGCCAAACTTTGTGCTGAGCATGGGAACGTAAGAAGACTGTTTCTCTCTACAACTGTTTTTTAGAATTGGGAAACTGAGTCTCGGAGATTTAAGTGACTTATTTAAGCTTTCGTAGTTATGAGGTATAAAGGGCTTTTGTCTGAGGTTAAAGGAGAGATCCCGCCCTGCAGGATGAGGCAATGGAAAGGAGGTCCAAAGAGACCTGAGAGAAGGAGGAGAAACTGAAGGGAAGAGAAAACTAGGATTTCTCCGCTGAGGGCAGAGAATCAGGGTATGGTGGCAAGGTGAGGGGGTATTGCTTTGACTTGAGTGTCATGGAGAAGGCCCCTCAAAGCAAGGGTGTGAGGGCAGGAACAAATGACACTCAGAGACCCCTCCTCGTATCCCTGTGAGCTGCCACATGAGATGAATGAGGAGAGGTGGTACAGTGGGAGGACTTGGAGCACAAGAGGCTGGGGCTTGTCTCAAGGCAGACACAAGGCCAATGTTAGCCTCACAGGCCCAGAGCTGGGGAGTTGGCCCTGGAAGGAATGTGCTAGAATTCCCAGGTGGAGGGAGACCCCCTCCCACTCCCATCCAGGTCATGAGCTGAAGCCCTGTGCCTGACAGTCAGTCTTTCTCTGCCCCTTATTTCTGGTGACCTTGAGCAAGTCCCTGTCCATCTCTGTGAGTTTCCATATCTGTGAAAAGGAGGTGATACTACCTGCCTCACATGGGAAAGGAAGGAGATTCCGTCGGGAAAAGTGTGATGGTTGCATCTTTTTTCTCAGACCTTTAGCCCCAGCCTGGCCCAGGACTTGCCTGCTGAGGCAGCTACTCAGAAACTGGGGTGGGGGCAAGCAATGCCTTTGGTGTCCGGGGTAGGGATTGAGAGGCCTGGAGGGTTCCTCCTGGCCTAGGGCTCTGTTTGGCCCTGGGATGGGTTGGGAAGCTGGGCCCAGCCCTGCCCTCCCCGTGCAGCCGTCTCCTTGTCTCAGAACCTGCCTCCTCCACACTTAGCCCCACGAGTGTTGCCAGATCCCTCTGGCTGCATGCTTGCTTACCCCTCGTGATTCTCTCATCCTCAACCCACCAGCAAATACCTAGGGTTGAGGGTTGAGAGAACAAAGAATACAAGAGAGCCCATCCCTGAGCTTCAAGCAGAAATGCGTGGCGGGAGGGTGGAGTGGGGAGAGCAGGGCTTGGTCTCTTCCTGGGGTCTTCCCACTCTAGTTCAAGTAACGTGGAGGCAAGGGAATGGAGCAAGGGGTTTGAGGGATGACCTCAAACCTTGAAATTTTCCCTTTAGAGCATGCATGTATTGTGTGTTTGGTGAGGGCTGTTGGTTGGGGGTAGACCAGAAGGATGAGATGATCTGGAAGCGAGTCAGACCTTCCTGTCAACCTCTCTCCTTAAGCTCTAGGCCCCTTTCCTCCAGCTGCCACCACTGCCTCCTCCTATGCTGAGTCTCCTTATGCAGGCCTCTGGGGCCCATGATGGCTGGGTGGGGACAGGTGTCCTGGCCCAGCTGCTCCCTCTTGTCTCCCCCACCTGTCAGCCTGGGGGTGGGGAGCTAAGGGGGAGGGGAGATAAGGGAACCACTCAGCCCCTCACCTGTTCCAAGGGGTGGGTCCCTGGTTGTTAAGTATAGCAAGGGGGTCAAGAGTAGACAACAGGCAGGACTTCCCCACAGAATAGCTCCAGACCATAGTAACGACAGGGAAAACTTGGTAGGTGGAGGTCCTTGCTGGCAAAAATCTGAGGGGTCCCTGCACAGCATCCTCATGAAAGGGTGAAACGCCAGATATTGGTAAGGGGCATGGATTTGGGGACATGTATTTGCGTAGCCTTGTGCAGGTACTGCTGTCCCCACCCCGTTCCCTCTGGGCAACCCCTCCATCTGGCTGGGCATCTTAGCCTCACCTGGCACCTTTCCTGAAAGCAACAAGCTAATCCTGTAAGAGCTGCCTGGCTGGCCGCCTCAGCAGGCCCACGCAGCCATGATGCCCGCCCTCCCTCTGCTGCCAGGGGCTTAGAGGACTGTCCTTTGAGTTAGAAGGAGACCCAGCCATTGCCCTGAGCGGCCCCTTTAAATCCTCGGTGGCTTCTCGAGGTCATGATGTCTCTAGGAGGATTTGCTTTCCCTGATTGGATTGGCCTCTTTCGGGTCCCCTGTCATCATTGTAGGTGAAGCCTTCATGTTCTCCACCTCCCCTTTCCTCATAATTGGTGCTGTCCAGGCTGAGGGCCCAGGCCTTGGGTTCTCTCCCCTTTCTTTGTTCTCATGTCCCAGCAGTCAGGGCTCAGACCCCCTTCAGAATCTGCTTCAGCCAGAGCAGCCCTGTCTTAGTTCTGTGGGTGAGAAGAAGGGATCTTGCTGCTTTACACAAGGAAATGAACGCTGCCCTGGAAGAAAATGCCCTTCTGAGACTGTCTGCTGCCTGCCTTTCCATTTTTTTTTCCCTTCAGCCTCCTCTTCCTTTGGCCAGGGGCCCACACTCCTCATTACTCCATGCCCTTATTTCCATGGGAAGTCCCTCCCCTGATCTAACCATGAGCCTGCCCGCTGCAATGGCAGGCAGCCCAGACCCAGCACTGGCGGCATTGTGCTCATTCCAACGGCTCTCAAGCCTACCCGCCCCCAAGGCCCCAGCTGCCACTTTCACTTCTGTCTCCTGAGACCCCAGAGGGAAGTTGGGTTGGGGAGGTGGAAGGTGACACACTAACCGTCCCAACTGCCCCCACTTCTCCTCAGCCAGGGCTTCTGATGCCCAGGGGCCCCCATCCACTGCTCTCGTTTAGATGACCCAAATGGGTTAGGTAACAGTGGAAAGACTGGAGGCAGTGGGAGGGATGGCAGTTAGGTAGCAGGAAGGACTTCCCAGGACTGGAGACCACTGCTGGGCTTCATTGTTCCAGAGGCTGTGGGAGAGGTGTAGATACTCTGGACAAATGTAGGTCAGACTTAAAGGTAGGTGGGAAACTGGTTGTCCACAGCTCCCATTGGTTGAGGTACAATGCTGGGGCCTCCATGCCCTCCCACGTGTCACTAGCCTCGCATGCTTGGTTGGGGGGCTTCTGACAAAGCAAGCTTGAGCCCCAGAGATTACTTTGAGTCCAAGGACTCAGCCCTGAGGAGTTCTTTCTGTAGTATCTATCCTACCTGCTGTCCTGGGCCATCTCCTCCCATCCTGCACTGCGGATGGGTTTTGGAAATGGAGACAGAAATGGAAGTAAAGGACAGCTCACCTCCATCCTTCTGCTGCTGCCCCGACCTTGGCACTAAAGAAGGAAGTGGAATTCTTCTCCTGCGACACTCTAAGGCAGTGGCAGAGCCACACTTCACCCTGTGAATCTTACCAAACTCCTGTAGCTGCCATGCTTGCTTATTCCTCGTGATTTCACACCCCTCCCCCGTCCCCGCCTAGACAAGAGTAGGGGACCCAGTTGGACTGAGAGTTCTAGACTGTATCACTGGGGGTATTTATAAATTCAGAAATGCTTTCTGGAGGGGAAAGATGGGAGCAAAGGCCTGAGGTGTCAAGAACTCCACTTGGTGTCCACAGGTGCCTAGGGATCCTGGGTAAGGGTGACCCAGGTCCTGGAATGAGAATTTGAGCCTGAAGGAATAAGATCAGAGACACTATGCAAATCTCATGCAAATGAGCAGTGGTGAGTCACTGCTGCTCGGCCTGCTGGGATGGAGTATGAAGCCAGCCTTAGGCTTGGGTTCTAGAACTGGTCCCACCAGTGACCGTAACAGTGACCTTGGGGTAGTCGCTGCTCAGTAACCACAAGCAGGAGGTGGGTCTGATGGGCATTCCTGTGTGAGGGGATTGGGATGGCTGAGCCTCTGCCACGAGGGCCTTGTGTGCCCCACTTGGGACTTGTTCTGGCTGACCACAGCCTTTGTCAGCCCTGGGCCATCTGTTTAGAAGGCACCCACCGCTTCACCAGCTCCATCCTGACTCTCTTCTAGCTCCCTAGTTGCCCAGCCAGGCCATCTCTTTAGTTCCTCTCCATGAGTTACACAATTCTGACCTCCCTTCCCTTTGGGCCTCCCCAGAGAGCTTAAGAGCTGTGTGTTTGGGCCAGAAGGGCATCTGGGTACTTAGTCCACCAGCTACTTATAATACTGGCCAGTGGGGTGAAGCCTGTAGAAGGCAGTGACTTACTCAGATTACACCTTAGACCAGAGCAGGGACTAGAACCCAGGTATCTACAATCCCAGCTCAGAGTCCCCATGTTTCCCTAAGCTATTCATTGCCCTACCTCACCCATTCCTTCTCTACTGGGACTCAATCTCACGTTGCCCCCTGATACTTCCTGAGATCAGTCTGGGTAGCTCTAGGAACTTGTAGGGGGTGGTTACCTAGGAGCCAGCCCAGAGGCCATAAGGGGAAGGTCAGAGCTAGAGTGGGAAGTGCTGGACCCTGGGGGACAGGCTGCTGCCTTTTAGGGAGCCAAACAGCCTCACAGCTGCTACAGGAAGGATGACAGCTAGACTACAGGAAGGACAAGCTGGGGTGGGGAAGACATGAGGAGGCTCAGGAGACAGACCCTCACCGGAGAGGCATCTCCTGGGCAGAGAACAGGATGACCCCATCCCAGGAGACTTGCCAGGGAGAAGAGGGCGGGAAGCCTAGGGTGGGGCGCCGGAGAGTTGTCCAGCGGAAGCTGCGGAGAGGGCTCAGCCCTGCTCTCCATACCGGGTGCTCCCCCTGACAAGTCAGTTCCTGTCCCTGAAGCTGAGGCTGCAGGGCCTGCCCCCCACTTGAGTTTCCAGGGTGCCTGGGGCCTGAGACCACCCCCTGCCCCAGGCCCAGCTTTCCTGGACTGCCCGCCCCCACAGCCCGACAGCCCGCCCCTAGGTCCCCTGTCGGTGAGTTAAAATTAGCTCAGTGCCCAGGCTAAAAATAGCCCCTGCCCAGCCCTGAGGCTGCTGGACTGGGGGAGGGGAGTCCCTGGGGGAGGGAAAGACGGTGGGAACCAGGGATTTGGGTAGTGAGCCTGCCAGACAGAACTTTGAAGGGTTGGGGCTGGGGCCCTGCCTTTGAGATCAGACCCTAGAAGCACTCTGGGGTCAAGAAAAGAGGCTGCTGTGGGAGGGGGTGGGGACAGAGAGGGGACAGAGAAAGGAGCATGAGAGGGATACCCAAGGGGGGCCCAGGAGCAGGCCCAGCAGGAGGGGGTGTGAGAATTGGGCTGTGTGTGGGATCGGGGAGAGGGACAATGTGAGGCTCCCACCTTGACTCAGCCTTCAGAGGAGTAATGCCCCCCACTTCCTTTGTGAAGGAAGAGCTCACTATGGGAACCATAGCATGATCCTGGACCATCTTGCCGGGGTGTTTGGGGAGCATCACCAGGTTTACCTTCCCACTGCATCATCCAGAGCTCCTTAGCCTGTGTCTCTGCACTAGGGAAGAGATCCCAGGGCTGAGAGTGGGAGAGGGAATGACTAAGAAGGTTGTGAGCCTGGGAGTAGACTGGGTATTAAGGCAGGACCTGGGAATCAAGCTGGGCGGCTGTGGTCTTTGGTCCTTACCTCTGCTGCCTCTCAGGGCCAGCCTGCCTGCTCTGGGATGCTCCTAGTAGGGCTGTGTCTGGGCCCAGTCCAGGCTCCCAAGGGCCCCCTTGCCTCTCCCTGCCCTTGCCTTGGGTGGGACCTGCCCCTCCCTTGTCTGTCTCTTGGCTGGACTGCAAGTTCTCAGAGGGCAGGGGTGGTGTCCTGTTGAGTTATTTCCCCAGCGCTGGGCCAGGAGTCAGTCCTAGAAGCAGTGTTGAACCTGCTTCTTGTTCTCTACCTGCCTCTCTCTGCTTTGTCTCTGTGGGTCTCCTGCCCCTCCCTCTCTCTTCTAGCCCTCTCCTTGTCTGTCTGTCTCTGCCCCATACTGCCTTCTAGCCTTGCTGCCTCTTTTTCTCTGCCATCTTTCCTGTGTCTGTGTGTCTGTCCCCCTCTGCCACCCTCTTCTGTGTCTGCCTCACCCACGCCTCCTCCCTCATTAGTGAGCAGGCTGCTTGAGGCCGCCTGACTGTGGGGGTGACAGGTGGATTGGATTGTCACCCCCTCCCCCAGCGCCTGCTGCTTATTTCATGCCCTGCAGCCCAGCCACAGGGAAGGGGCGGGAGGAGGGATGACAGCTGTCTCCAGCGCCTCCTGCCTTCCCCTCCAGTCCTCAACCTGCAGCCTGGAGCAGCCTGGGAGGGAGAGATGAAGGGCCCGCCTAATGAGTGCTCCCTTTCTCACCATGTGGAAGAGCAGGTTGAAGCCCACTGCTCTGTGATGTGAGGCAGCTCACCCAGCCTCTCTGGGCACTGCTCCCTTTTGACCTGTGGTGGTATGGGAGCTCTGGTAGCAGATGCCCTGTCGTTTCTTTGAACCTTGGGACCACTAGGATGGGAACAGGTGTGGGTGGAAGGGTATAGGGGAGAAGGAAAAATAGGTGGTCCCCTGCCAAGAGCAAAAAAGAGAGGATGGAGGCTGGCCATCAGAAAGGAATTCTCCTGCAGCTTATGGGAAGGACAGCCCTGCTCAGCCCTGCTGCAGCTGCAGCTCCAGGAAGGCTGCCCTGACCTCTCCCCCTCACCACTCTCCCCACTGGCCCCAGGCCACCCTCACACAGGAACTGAGATAGCATCATTCTGAAACCCGAGAATGGTTTGAATATTGCTCAGGTACCAAGAGGTGTTGCACTGGGGGAGGCAGGGACCTGTTTCTTCTCCCATTGCCCCCTCCAAACCAGTCCTCCTTTAGGGTACATTTTGCACATCATTTGTACCTCATTTGCGTGTAAACACAGCCCATAGGTTCTAATTGGGTCTGTAGCTGAGCTTGGAAAAATGGCTATCAGTGGGGTCCTTCTGGATCCCCCTGGTCCCCTCAGCTCTCCTTCTTGTCAAGGGCATTGTCAGATGGGCCTCCTGCCCTGCATCCTCTGTGCTCTCCATTTGTGAAGACCTCTCCTCAGCCACCCTTCTCCACAGTTGGTGAGTCTGTGCCCGCTTCCCTGGGGCCAACCCAGATGTCCTCCTCCCCCTGTCTTTGCTTCTCCCATGTCCACCAGGAAGGCCCTGCCTTTGCCTGTCCCAGCACCCCACCATGAGGTTCACCCTGCCCATGGAGTCAGGTGAATCAGAGTCAAGCAGCCAGAGCCTTTAGAGCCTTTGAAGGGAACTTTTGGTGACATAGATACTGTCAGCCCGAGGAGTCATAGCTGTGGCCTGAGGTCAGGATTGGACAGGCCCTGGGGCCATCAGAACAAGAAGGCTATCCTGACCAACCCCCTGTCTCTTTGGTAGCCCAAGCCCTTCCAAGCCCTGGGCTCCAGATACCAGGCAGGATGAAGGAGAGAGGGTTACAAGAGAAGCAGCCAAAGGCCAGATCATCTGTGAGGGCTTCCTAGAGGAGGAGTAGATCAGACAGGAGAAGAATGGGGCCAGGCCAGGCTGGAGAGGAGAGACTCACATCTGGAGAACAGATGCCCAGGCCTCTGGCTCCTGCCAGTTGGTTAGGTAATTAGGCAGAGGGCTAATTAAGGAAGTCCAGGTGTTCATTAAAATCTCCCTAATTGGGTTGGAGGGAAGCTTAGCCAGGATAGGCCACCACATCTTGGATAGGGTCAGGTTAGAGGGTACTTTGTGCCCACCTAGGCCCTGGCCACTCCTTCTTTCAAAGTCAGGGTTGAGTTCATGTTCTGGCCCCAGGGCTTTCAAAGACCCTGCAGCAATGTGGAATGGAGAGCAGAAGGAAAAAACGGTCAGTACAGACTGCGCCAGCTTTGTAGAAGGGTTTGTGGTTAGATAGAAGGAAGGACTGCCCAAGGCAGGGGCATCTCCTCCTCTGGCAGTGTTGGCACAGGGTTGGGAGCAGCAGTGGGGAAAGGGCCCTGGGAAGCATAGAAATATAAAAAGTGCTTTGGGCTACCTTGGTAGGGATTGAGTATAAATAGGGTCTGGTCTTTTTAACCCTGACTTCTCTCTGTCAGACGATGCTCAGTGAATCTCTGTGGCTTCCCTGCCTTCTCAGCCCTGATCCCTCTCTCATCCCAGCTCCCCCAGCATGAGGCGGGGGTGGGGGGGGCGGTGTAGGAGATCAGCCAGGGAGCTGGTTGCCAGGCGACAGTTGCCTAAGCAACCCCATCCTCTCCATCTCCATGTGCTCAGGGCTGCTCCTTAGAAGACTTTGGAGTCTCACCCTCTGCACCAGCCAACCTGAGGGTGGGGAAGGTTGAGGACTAGGATAGCAGGGGTGGTTGACGGGTGGATGGTGTCCAAATCTTCAGGAGCAGTTAGGAGAGGAAGGGTTCTAACTCCGCAGAGGATAGAGTGAGAGGAACTGGTACTGCAGCAAGACTGATGGAGGTTAGACTGCAAGAAGGACTTCTCACAGCATCACAACAACAAAGTCATATTTTCTTCTTTTCAACAGACATTTCCTGAGCTCCACCCTATAGGAGATAGAGTAGTGAAAAAGACAGATGTGATTCCTGCCCTCATGAAACTTCTGTCTCATGGAGAAGCCAGAAGCACAGAACTGTAATTATTCACAATTGTGATAAGTGCTAAAAAGATTGCAGGAGTGACTTTTCTGAGGGTCATGAGAACAAAGAGAGACCTCTTCCAGTTTGGAGGAAGAGGCAGTATTGGTCATAAGCTGACAGAGGTTACATCTCAGCAAGAATTTGTTTATGAACAAAAGGTGGTTCGAGGGAGATAGTAAAGGGGAGAGAGGGAAGGTGGATGCTGTAAGCTAGAGGAGCCCAGCAGTTCCTGCATTTACCAGTCTAGACTGGGTTTTCAAGGCCAGGCCAGAGAATCCTATTTAAAAAGCCAACTATTTGTAGCCTCCTCCTCTTACCCTCTGTGTCCCATTCCTTACCTTCCCTGCCAAAGCCCCCACCACTGTAGCTCTAGAAAGCACGGTCTTTGGATTGCACTGAGAAGCAGGGGAGCTGAAATCCCTGGGCTGGAGTCTTTGCAATGGGAACTTGGCAGACATTGGGGTCACAGGTGAGGAATGGGGTCTCTGGAGCTGGTTTGGAGCTCAGGTGTCTGCTGGGCCACTCAGGATTGGCTAGGCTGGTGTTGCTCTTGTCCCAGCATGTGCACGGGGTACCAGCAGGAGGGCCAGGGCCCATGGAGCACTTTGAGGACAAGGAGGAAGGGAGGAGGCCGGACAGGTGGCTCACACCTATAATCCCAGCACTTTGGGAGGCTGAGGCGGGAGGATTGCTTGAGCCCAGGAGTTCAAGACCATCCTGGGCAACATAGGGAGACTCTGTCTCTACAAAAGTCAAAAAATTAGCTGGGCATGGCAGTTGGTCCCAGCTACTTGGGAGATGGAGGCAGAAGGATCACTTGAGCTCAGGAGTTCAAACCTAGCCTAAGCAACATAGCCTGTATCTACTAAAAAAAAATTATTAATACCCTGTATCTACTAAAAAAAATTAATAAATTATCTGGATGTGGTGGCACACACCTGTGTTCTCATCTACTTGGGAGGCTGAGGCCGGAAGGTTGAAGCTGCAGTGAGCTGTGGTTGTGCACTCCAGCCTGGGCAACAGAGCAAGACCCTATCTTAAAACAAAACAAAACAACCAAAAAAAAAAAATCAAAAGGGTAAGGAGTCATTTGAAGAACAATGCATCTGATTGTTTTCTGTAGATATCCAGGCAAAGCAGAAACTCTCCAGCTAGGCTGGGGAGCAGTCTTGGTAATGGGGCCGGTATTCCCAGCTCCTCCCAAATTCATAGATTCCTTATCTTCCCTCTCCCGCTTCCCTCATGACCAAGAGACCAAGGCTGAACTGTAGCATCTACTGTGGTACCATAGGGGCCGTGTTGAGTGGGGCTGGAAAGACTCTAGGGAAACTCAGCAGCCATTGGCAGTGGGAGCTGGGGGGTAGAGGTAGGAGTTGTTCTCCATCATCAAACACCTCTACCCAGGTAGTGGCAGTGGGGTGCAGGGGATCAGAATAGTGGCTGGGGGTCTGCATCCCTAGACCCTGCAGTAGAGTCTCTGAGCATGGGGCTCTATGGAAGGGGAGCTCTGGAGTGGAGGGCTTGCCTTTTCTGGTCCAGGCTCCTCCCAGGACCCAAATAGAGTGATGTCAGAAAGCACGGGCCCCAGTTCACTGTCCTCTCCAGCATCTTACAGAAAGCTCCAGTTTTGGGCCGGGCGCGGTGGCTCACACCTGTAATCCTAGTACTTCGGGAGGCTGAGGTGGGTGGATCACCTGAGGTCAGGAGTTCAAGACCAGCCTGGCCATCATGGTGAAACCCCATCTTTTAAAAGAAAAAAAAATTTTTTTAGAAAAAAGAAAACTCCACTTTTGATGCAAGGAATCATAGCTGGAGGGGCCCTGAAGTCATTCTGTGCCTCCATCCCATCCTGGGCCCTTCTAGTCCTCGAGGACCCACCCAGCCTGTGTAGGCACTGCCCACACCGGAGAGCATGCACCTTTGCTGGCTCAGGCTGTGCTGCCATCCCTGAGCCTCCTTTCATCCTGTGGTGCCTCCTGGAGTTGTGCAGTGCAGGGGCTGTTTCTCATCCTGGCTTTTTAGCATGGAGCTGTTCAACCAGTGGGCTGTGAGGGGGTTACAGGTGTACTGAGATAGCAAGTTCTCTGCCTGCTGCCTCCATCCGCCTGGCTGCCAGTGGCCTCCCCAGTGTATGTCATTTGGCCCTATATTTTCTCTGTGCTTCAAGATGTACAAGATTGGGAAGCACTATTCTTAGACTGAGCTTGGGTTCTAGATGTGGCCCATACCTCTAGAGCAGGAATCAGCAAACTGTGGCCCGTGAACCAAATCTGCCCCGTGCCCATTTTTGCAAATGTAGTTGTATTGGATCACAGCCATGCTCGTGCTCATTCGTTTATGCATTGCTGTCTGTTGCTTTCATGGTACAATGACAGAGTTGAGTAGTTACAACAGAGACTGTATGGTCTGCAAAGCCTGAAATATTTACTGTCTGGCCCCAAAATTTCCATCTCCTGGTCTAGAGGAATGATTTCATTGTTTTGAGTGCACAACTCTTTTCTCAAACAAAAATCTTAGGCTGGGTGTGTCCGAAGGTAGCAAGTTAGCTCAATTGATTACTCACAGTCAGTTACAGATCGAACTCCTTGTTGGACTCTTTCCTCTTTTCTCACTACTACACTTGACTAGGCTTATAAAAATAAAAATAGGGGCGCACGCAGGTCCCTCCACGGCCCCATGCACCCCGCGAAGAAAATATATTTAAAAAAATAAATAAAAATAAAAATGTTAGGCTTCAGTTCGCTGAGTAGGACAGATTGGTGTGGAGGAACTCTAGTTGAAGGGAGATGTGGGTGCCATGACCCCAAGCCGCACCGCAGGACTCCAGGCCCCAGAGTTCCATGAGCCGGTATGAGGCTCACTGCTCTAGACCTGCTCCAACATGTTCTTGAGCCAGGGGCACCAGAGACACCCATACTGGCACCAGGTACACTGCTTGTTGTTCACTCACTGGGCAGATGTTCTCTCAGCATCGTCTTTACTCCAAGCTCCAGAATGGGAACCATTGTTCCAGGCCAGAGGAGCAGCTGGAGCACCCCAGTGTCTGTACTACAGACAGGTTCTAGAGAGAAGAATGGGCCATGGGATATTCCCTAAGCTCCAGACCCTTGGAAGCCAGGAGGTCACTTACGCTGACCTAGAGCCTGAGGACAGCAGTGACCAAGGGGAAAGAGCCTGGGCCTTGGTGTGAGCTCCAGCTTGTGCCTGGCTGTGGCATACCACTGCCTCAGGCAGACAGCATTGCCTCATTTTGAGGGTGGAGCTCAGATGCTGCTAGCCTCTCACAGGGGTGCTGTGAGCCTGGCCTGTGTGCCCAAGGAGCAGGTCTGGAGGTTGTAGGGGCTCAGCGTCCTCTCATGACCCTCCCCTTCCAGGAGGCTGTGCAGAAGGTATCCTGCAGACCATGAACTGAGCACTGTTCCCAGACCGTTCATGAGCACAGTGTAAGGTGTGCCGAGACCCACCACCCAGCAAGCCCCTCCCCTCCGTAGCACTGAGGACCCCCGGAGAAGATGGGGAGGAAAAAGATTCAGATCCAGCGAATCACCGATGAGCGGAACCGACAGGTAGGGAAGTCCTAGAGCCACATGAAGCAGGTGAGGGCAGGGCTCGGGCCTCGCCTCGGCTCCTTCCAGGCATTCCGAGAGGGCTTGTGGAAGAGGGGGAAACTCCATAAGCTATTACGGAAGGGGAAGGGAGATGGGGAGAAGAGGAACCCCAACCTCTTTGCAGCTCTTGAAACTCTGTGTCCCGGGACTCCAAGGCTCATCTGCTGCTGCAGCCAGATGAGCCTGTGTTCTCGTCCTGGAGCCGTATGCAAGCCTTAGGTCACACTAAGGCACTCCCCCTTTCCCAAGAGGAAATCTTTCCCTCTTCTTCTTCACTGACCTCTTCATAGCCTCCAGCACAGAGGCGTGGAGTTTGTCCACCTGAATCCTGCCCCTTCAGTGAGTGGGCTCTGGGCTGTATCTCCACTGTTTGTTGGCCTACAAGCACTAGCCTAGTCCTTCCCCAAACCAGAGACTCCTGAGACTAGGGGCTGTGTCACCCTGAGAATGGGGACTCCTGAGGGCAGGGGCTATGTCCAGCCATCTGTAGGCTGGGACTCCCAATCAGGCCTTGACTGAGCCAGACCTGGCTGCCCACTCATCCTTCTCTGCAGGTGACTTTCACCAAGCGGAAGTTCGGCCTGATGAAGAAGGCGTATGAGCTGAGCGTGTTGTGTGACTGCGAGATCGCACTCATCATCTTCAACCACTCCAACAAGCTGTTCCAGTACGCCAGCACCGACATGGACAAGGTGCTGCTCAAGTACACGGAGTACAATGAGCCGCATGAGAGCCGCACCAATGCAGACATCATCGAGGTGGGCCACACACACAGGCACCGGGACACCCCTGCCTGCATCCACATGGACATGCTGTGTGTACACACAGACCTGCCTGTGCACACACACCAGTATATGTGCCCCTGTAGCCCCTCACCTGTGTGCACACACATGCAAACCCTCCTCCTGTCACACAAACCCAGGGCCTGAGGAGGAAGGAAGGGCAGTTCAGGTGAACAGGCCAGTGCCAGGCTGCCAGCCCACACCCATCCTGCCCTCTCCGAGAGTCTGTTTTCTGTCGTCCGGTGTGATGTGACATCTCTGCCCTGCCTTCTTGCAACCTGGCTTTCTCTTTCTCTTTTCCCCCTTCTCCATCTTTTGGTGTGCTCCTGCACCTGCCTCTTCCTTTTTTAAATCTCCCTCTTTGTTTCCATCTCTCCTGCTGTCTCTGTCTGTTTGTGGGCCTGGCAGTTCTATTTTCTGTTTCAAAGAGAGCCAACATTGTGAACTGTTGAAGGACATAGGCCTTGGAATTCAGCTCTGACCTTTACTGGCCACATGGCCTTGGGCAGGTGCTTAGGCCTTCCCGAACCTTGGTGCCCACCTCCACAAAACGGGGCCAAGGCTGGCCTTGAAGGGTGCTGTGTGAATTGAATGTCCCTGCTTCTCACACTGAGGTGTGTGCCCCTTGGGGGTACACAACTTCTGCTGATGAAGAGGGTGCCCGGGAAGCCACAGCCCTACTCAGATTTGTAGGAAAGTCCCTTATTTTTATGTTAGAGAAGACAGATTTACTATAGACTAGAAGGTAAAATTTGCATTCATTTTAAAGACAAAGCGAGTATCTGTAGAGATATTTCGAACATGAAGAGGGCAGCTTTGGGGTGTACTGCAGACCCCCCAGCTGTGCCTCCACCAGAGTATGGGGTGGTCCGTGTTCACCCCCTTTTCCTTTTCCACATCCCATTCCACGCGCTGTCTCCATCTCTGTTTCTCTCTCCCTCCTCTTCTAAGCAGAGCCCCCTACCTTCCTCCCCCTGGAGAACTCAGTGCCTTCTGGCCAGGGTTCACCGCAGGGCAGTCAGGCAGGGACTGGCCCAGGGCACCAGCCCCTTAGCCCATCCCCTGGAAACCCCCTCCCTGCCTGTCCCTTTGAAAGTACATGTCTCCCTGCCAAGTGCACCCCCAGGTTAGACCCACCTTCCAGCCTTGTTCTCCATGTTCTGATGGCTCCCACCAAGCCCATCTTCCCACAGTGCCCCAGGAGGCACTGTCAGTGAGGAGGGGCAGGTGACATTGAGGGAGGGGCCAGGGAGATGCTGGGAACCCTGAGGAAGGAGGGCGGGGAAGAGTAGGGGGCCCTTAGGGAGGGGCTAGGAGGACTCTTACCCAGCTGATGGCAGTGGTGCGGTTACAGACCCTGAGGAAGAAGGGCTTCAACGGCTGCGACAGCCCAGAGCCCGACGGGGAGGACTCGCTGGAACAGAGCCCCCTGCTGGAGGACAAGTACCGGCGCGCCAGCGAGGAGCTCGACGGGCTCTTCCGGCGCTATGGGGTGAGCCCCACTCACTCTGTCTCTGTCGGCCCCCCCTTCCGGCCCCTTCCCCCCAGGCGCTGCACAAGAAGCACAGGGAATGTGAGAGCCCTGAGGTGGACGAGGTGTTTGCCCTGACCCCCCAGACGGAAGAGAAATATAAAAAGATAGACGAGGAGTTTGATAAAATGATGCAGAGTTATAGACTGGCCGTGAGTAGTCGCATGGAGCAGAGCCTCCCTGTGGTGCATGGTGTGGCTTCGCGCCCTGGCTCTCAGCTGCCCCCATGGGTGCTCCGCTCTGAGCCATGCTCGGGTTCCCAGTGACCACTAAGGAACCTCTCACCTTGGTCATGATAAACCTGCATCCCTTGCTGAGACTCGACTGGAATGGAGCATTAGTTGGAGAGGCCTGGAGTGTCCCCTCTGCAGCAAGAAGTGTGTAGATGACGAGATCCTTAGAGGACAGGAAAGTGGAGTGTGCTCTTTGTCCAAATGCTTTTTGGGGGAGAGGCCTGCCTGGGCCTGCTCTGATAGCCCAAGCAGAGACACTCAGCCTTGTGTAGGGAAAGCAGAACTGCTGAAGGGGAAGGCAGTGAGGTGGGGGTGAGCTCTCTCTGCAGCTGGCCGGATGGGTGAGAGACTGCAAGTGAAGTGATGTCCCGACCCATGGCGCAAGCCTTTAACAGCTGTGTGTGTGTGAATTTGGGTCTGTTCTCAGGACTTCTAACCTGCTCCCCGTGTGTCCTGCCTGGCTGAGGACTAACCCACCTCCACTAGGGGGTGTCCCTGGTCCTGTCTGCAGTGAGCAGAGCCCTGTTCTCATTCTCTGGGCCAGAAAAGGACCCACAGCTTTCCCTCAAAGTTATTCCTTGGTGGGAGTGGCGGGCAGGACTCTATGAGGGCACAGGGCAGGGAGCTTGAGCTGCTGGCCCCAGGATGTGTAGCCCAGAAATGAGAAGAACCCTGCCTGCCCTCCCAGGAAAAGTGGGCTCCATGGAAGGGGTCGATCTGGCCTGATCCTGTCCCTCCATCTTTCTGTCTAGTCAGCTGTCCCGGCCCCCAACTTTGCCATGCCTGTCACGGTGCCCGTGTCCAATCAGAGCTCACTGCAGTTCAGCAATCCCAGCGGCTCCCTGGTCACCCCTTCCCTGGTGACGTCATCCCTCACAGACCCGCGGCTCCTGTCACCCCAGCAGCCAGCACTACAGAGGAACAGTGTGTCTCCTGGCCTGCCCCAGCGGCCAGCTAGTGCAGGTGAGTTGGCTGGCAGGTGGGCAGGTGAGGTGGAAATGAGATGTGATGAGGTCTTTGAGGTTCCATTTTCAGTGGCGAGTATCTCTCTTCACCTACCACAGCATCCCCCCATTTGTGTGGCTCCTGAGGGAAGGGAATATGACTCTTCCTCCTCCTGGGGACCCCTCTTCATGTTCAGTCCCCAAGACTCACTCTCAAAAGGGGAGTGCTGTCAGCTCATCCTGGTTCTGTTTTTCCTCCAGGGGCCATGCTGGGGGGTGACCTGAACAGTGCTAATGGAGCCTGCCCCAGCCCTGTTGGTGAGTGCAGCCATCCTTCTACCTGGAGGTGGGGAAGGGTACCTGCTCAGTGGCCACAGGGGGTCCAAGGACCAGGAAGGAACCTAGATGAGAGGAAGATCCCAGGGCCAGAACTGGAGGAAGAGTCAGAAATTTTTAAGCCCCTGGATTTTGTTTTCTGTAGCAATGATTGGTGTGGATGATCAGCAGAGACGGAGGCTCAGAGAATTCTGAGTAAACCGTGAGAAAATGGGCCAGCATTTCTAGTTGGAGGGGAAGACGCAAGTTTTTTACAGTTGAGTGCAAGTATCTGGTTGGGATCTGAAGGATGAGAATGCCAGGCATTGCCTAGACAAACGATAGGGACAGACTCACATAGACACTCACACACACACGTGCATTCTCCCTCTTACAGAAGTATCCAGATGTTAGATGTGCACATGTGAGCACGCATACATAAGCCACAGAAGCAGCTGGGCATGGTGGCTCATGCCTGTAATCCCAGCACTTTGGGAGGCTGAGGCAGGTGGATCACCTGAGACCGGGAGCTTGAGACTAGCCTGACCAACATGGAGAAACCCTGTCTCTTCTAAAAATACAAAATTAGCAAGGCATGGTGCGAATCCTAGCTACTTGGGAGGCTGAGGCAGGAGAATCGCTTGTATCCAGGAGGTGGAGGTTACAGTGAGCTGAGATCACAGCGTTACACTCCAGCCTGGGCAACAAGAGTGAAACTCCATCTCAAAAAAAAAGCCATAGAAGAAAGGCTGTCCCCCTCAGCCCTGGCAGCAACAGCCCCTCTTGCCCTGTACTGTTGTCCGGCTGGGTGACTGTGACTTCGAATGTCACGATTGACGTCACCCTGACATTCCTGCCATTCCCAGAGTGATCCGGGAATTGGGATGGAGGCTGGCACACACTTCCAGGGCAACAGCGTGCTCTTAGGGGACAGA
This sequence comes from Sapajus apella, assembly GCF_009761245.1. Lineage (NCBI taxonomy): Eukaryota > Metazoa > Chordata > Mammalia > Primates > Cebidae > Sapajus > Sapajus apella. The sequence goes on along the minus strand of NW_022437059.1, from coordinate 848,115 downwards.
GCAAGGAGGCATTTCTGACTGCAGTCCCCCTCACATCCTTGGACCTCAGCATCCCCCAGCCCCATTTGGGGGTGCTATATAATCCCTCCCTGGTCATAATTGGGTCATAAAGTCAGGAAATTAAAGGAGCGGTGAATATGTCTCCTTCTTCAAGGAGAGGGCCAGAGAAATGCTTGTAGACCTTAAGGGAGCAGTGATACAAAAAGTCCAGCATGTGGAAAGTGGCCGAGAGCCCTTGCTTGGCCTCCAGCCAGCTGTGTGGCCCTGGGCAAGTCATTACACTTCTCTCAAGAAGGCTCTAGTTTCCTCTTCTGTGAACAGGGCTAATGTCCTGTCTGTCTTGCAGAGTTAATGTGTGGATTAAATAAGATAATACATGTGTGAAAGGCCTGTGTGGATTGTAGAGTATGGAGCAGATATAAAAGATAGTTATTACATTTGTTATTACCAGGCTAATTATGGTGGTGGCCCTGTTACCTGTCTCCCAGTGCCAATAATGCCATCACCAACAGTGAATGGCGTGTTTCCTCCAAGCTGTGGGCAGCTTGTCACATGTTGATCCAAATCACATCGACCACTGCTCACAGCACGTGGAGCAGTCCGAGCGGTTGTTGATTTGTCATGGTGACCAGGCTTCTCACTGAGGCCCAGAATCCAGGCTGCCACCCCTTCCACACCCGGGTCATGGTGGGTCCTGTCTGGGGCAGACTGTGGGATCTGAAAATGCTAGACTTCCTGCCTGTGGAGACCAAAGAACAGAGAGGACAGGGAGAGGCTTTGTCATCGCAGAGCCTAGAGGCAATGGTTGCTTTTCAGTTCTTCCCACTGACCTCAGAGTCCCATCACCAAGCCCCATTACATGTAGCTTGGAGTTAGGGGAACAAACCTAAAGATTCAGGAGTAAGGGGTACTCACCTCCCATTACTCCAAAGACATGAAGTATTTGGGGAACATCTGATAGCTCAGCCCCCACTCAAAGCCTTAAGCATGGCTTTGAGAGGTTCCGGGTGACAGGAGCATTGGTGTGGGGAAGTTAACAGGGCTGAAGGGTAGGCCCATGTTTTTCCTTTTACCCTCATGTTGTCACTTCTCCAGGGAATGGCTACGTCAGTGCCCGGGCTTCCCCTGGCCTCCTCCCTGTGGCCAATGGCAACAGCCTAAACAAGGTCATCCCTGCCAAGTCTCCACCCCCGCCCACCCACAGCACCCAGCTTGGAGCCCCCAGCCGCAAGCCCGACCTGCGAGTCATCACTTCCCAGGCAGGAAAGGGGTTAATGCATCACTTGGTAAGTGGGTGTCTGGGCCAAGGGCGGGGGCTGGGGAATGGAAGAGTAAGGACGGGGAAAGAGCAGACCTCTAGCAGGAGAGATGAAGGCTAGCCAGCAGTTAGGACTTCCCAAGAGGGATCATGGAAGCATGGCTTTTTATGAGCTCGTTCTTCCCAGAGGGCCTTTTAAGAGGTTGCAACACAAGAAGTACCAGCCTAAGGCAGTAAAAAGGGACAGGAGGTAAGAAGGAAGGTTCTGTGATGGGGAGGATAATAGAAAGGATTTGTCACTTCAGCAGGAGGGATGGAGATTAGATGGTGAGCATTTCCTAACTGGTGGAGATTGGGATGGAGCAGCTCTGGAAATCAGTCAGGACAGTGAAGAGCTCTGCCTTTGTAGGTTGGGTAGAGCCATCCCACTCTTATGAAGAGAGGTGGATGGAACGGCTGTGGGGACAGAGGTGTGGGGTGGGGCAGAGGCCAGAGACTGAACATCCCCTTGGTTTTATTTCTGCTCTCAGACTGAGGACCATTTAGATCTGGTAAGTGAGGCTATGAGCTGTTTGCTGTGGCTTTGAATTCTGGGTATTGCTCTGTAGTCCCCGAGCATGAAGTACATGTGCGTCCTTGGCCTCTCGCCTGTTCGTGGACTGTTGCTGTTTCTTTGCTTAGTTGCCAGGAGCTGTGCTTCGTGCCAGGTGGGATTCAGAGGTGTAGGGGGCGGGGGTGAGAGGTCAGACATGCGTGTGTGTGCCTGTGTGTACATGAATGTCTGCATGTGGTGTTATGTTCATTCAGACACACCTCCTTCTGTGTGTATGTACGTGTGCGAGGGGGAGTGGGCCAGCCCCAGGGCTCAGAGGTCCCACCCAGATACCTAGACTAGGCCCTGGACAGGGGGACTGGATCCCATAGTCCTCTGACTCCACTCAGGCTCACACTGCATTCTTGGGATCCAGGACAGGATCCGCCTTAGGAGGGAGGCCAGCTGGATGGTGAAGTCGGTGTTTCAGGGGAAGCCAAAGCCCAGGCCCAGGCTGGACTTGTCCTTCTTGGTGGGGCTTCCCACCTCCCTCGTGTCCCCGTGCTCCCTCCTGCACTTAGCCCATGGCATGGGCACTCAGAGGCAGTCACAGCTGCTCATTTTCCTCCTCGCTCTCACACACTTACATACTCACCCCCAGCCAGGAGTGGGGCGGGGGCTCCTCCCTCCCCAACTCCCTGACGGGAGGCCAGAGAGGCTGGAAAAGGCAGGCAGGCTTTGGCGGCCAACACGGCGGCAGTTTCGGCCCCAGCGTGGAGTTGGAATAAACAAGTGACTCAGCGGCAGATGGAGCTGACAGCCCCACACACGTGTGTGCATACGCGCAGGCACACGCCACGCCAGGCCCCACATTCCCCTTGCAGATGCCAGCACGCCTCTGCCGGGGCGTGTGCAGCAGTGTGAAGGATGGAGAGTGGGCTCCTGAGGGACGGATGGACGATGTCTCCCTTCCCTCACTCTGCACTGGGAGGCTGGGCGAATGTTGGGGCTGAGGCCACAGGGCCGGCACACGTGCTTTCGTTTTTGCACGTGTGTTGGTGTCAGTGAATCTGTGTGTGCATGTTTCTCTCCATGGATCTGAGTGTCTCTGTGAATGCACCAACGTGTGTTTGTGTGTCTGGGGGGGGCCTCCATGCTAAGGCACCCCACCTTGGCTTTTGGATTCAGGGACCTCACCTTGGGCTTGGGATGGAGGGCCAGCATAAGACTGCCCACCCATCAGCCACCTCCTGACAGACAGTTTTCTCCTGCAGAACAATGCCCAGCGCCTTGGGGTCTCCCAGTCTACCCATTCGCTCACCACCCCAGTGGTTTCTGTGGCAACGCCGAGTTTACTCAGCCAGGGCCTCCCCTTCTCTTCCATGCCCACTGCCTACAACACAGGTGAGTGTTCATGTGACATGTGCATGTGTGCACTTGGGCTTGGGGCTGGCAAGTGACCAGACAGAAATGCTCTATATCCCCTGGACAGGCCCCATCTGAGGAGGGCCATTGATTTGGGGGAGCCCTCACCTGATTATGGTAAACAGATTTAGCAAATAAAAGCACAGAATGCCTTTAAATTTAAGTTTCAGATAAAACAAGTAGTTTTTTAGTACAAATATGTCCCAAAGGCATTCTTCTGCTAATGTATGTCCCAATGACATATTTAATTTGGGGGGTTTTGTTTTTTTGTTTTGAGACAGGGTTTCACACTGTCACCCAGACTGGAGTGCAGTGGTGCCATCATAGCTCACTACAGCCTTGAACTCCTGGACTTAAGTGATCCTCCTGCCTCAGCCTCCTGAGTAGTTGGGAGTACAGGCACGTGCCCCCATACCTGGCTTTATTTTAAATTTTTTTGTACAGACAGGGTCTCTCTGTGTTGTCTAGGCTAATCTCAAATTCCCGGTTTGAAGCTGTCCTCCTGCCTCACTCTCCCAAAGTGCTGTGTTACCAACTGCCCAGAACCAAAGATATACTTGTGCTAACAAATTATGTTTTGTTTCATCTGAAATTCAAATTTAACTAGGCATTGTGGGGGTTCTTTGTTTTTGTTATTTTTTTTAGCGTCTCGCCCTGTCACCCAGGCTGGATTGCAGTGCTGAGACCTTGGCTCACTGGGTTCAAGTGATTCTCCTGCCTCAGCCTCCTGAATAGCTGGGATTATAGGCACATGCCACCATGCCCAGCTAATTTTTGTATTTGTAGTAGAGACAGGGTTTCGCCATGTGGTCTGGGCTGGTCTCAAACTCCTGAGCTCAGGTGATCCACCAGAGTGCTGGGATTACAGGCATGAGCCACCATGCCTGGCCAGCATTATTTATTTTTAAAATAGTACCTAATGGAGAAGGGACCCCCTGTCTTCAGGGAGCCTCCAGCCTGAGGAGAAGACAAGACAGGGGCAGGTGAGCAGGTGCTTCGGCCTGACCAGTCTCTAGGCTTCAGGTCTGGGGAGTGGTGAGGGGAACGTGGTCAGTTCAGAAAGGCTCCCTGGAAGAGAATGAAGGAATGAGGGAGAGAAAACAGGGAGGCTGAGGAGGCCAGAGAGAAAGCACAGTCAGGGTCAGTTTGCCAGCTTCCTGGGAAAGCCAAATGGGGGTTCCAGGGCAAGGCAGAGGGGGAGGAAGAGGGTCTCTCCTCTAATTTTGGCATGGTGGTAGAATGATGAGGGAGCGAGGAAGGAGGAAGAGGGGGGAAGGTTGGAGAGCGGGATCTGAAGGTAAAGAGTCACTTGAGGACATGAGAAAGGCGTCTGGACACAAGAATTCAGATAGGACACCCAGTGCCTGGGCTGTCCTGAGTCCCTAGGACCATCCTGGCCTGTGTCACGTACTCACACCTGCCCAGAAACAGTCTGTGACACTCAGCCATCCTTGCCTGTACTCTAAGCCACTGTGTTAGGAAGGAGTTGCCAAGGAGGAAACACCTTGTCCCCTTGTTCCAGAGCATTCATGTGGCTGGAGAGCCTGGGCCGTTTCCAGATAGAGACCTCTGCCTTCCCCAGGCTCTCTCACATGTGAATGGTTTTGTCAGGCCAATTCCTATGAATAGTTTAGTCTGGACCAAAAGACCCATAAACCTCTCCCCCCTTCCCCAAGCCTCCTAGAGTTGAACCATGCTAGGTACCAGACACCAGTGCAAATACCCACCAAATCCCACCTCCTCCCCATATGTAAAAATCCAGAACCCAGCCCTCTGCATAGCAAAGCCCCTCATGGCTGGTAAGACAGCTGGAAGGACTGCCTCTTGTTGAGGAACCAGACTCCGGCTTGGGTGTCTGTGTGTAGTTACCACCCAGGTGTCTGTGCATCCCTTCTCCCTTGCATGTGCACCCATGTGTGTGCCCAGCCCCAGGCTACTATGTCCTGGCAGCTTCAGAGACGGCTGCTTCAGAAGACACACCCTGTGGGCTCGTCTCCCCATCTGTAAGAGGAGTGGGTAGACAGGAGGACTTTGAGGCTTTTCCAGCCCTGCCACTGGGGCTCTGGGGTCCAACCAGAAAAACCAGCCCTGAGGGTGGGGTGGCCTGGACAGGGACAGTTGGTGGAGAGCAGCTCAGACCACTTTTAGACCACTTTTCTGGAGCTGTTTATTATGGGGGGGGGGGTTCTGTTTTTTTGCTGTCTTCTTGGGCCCACAGTCTTTGTGAAGCAGGAGAAAAGTTAGCTGGTGTCAGCCAACCTGGGACAGGCACTCAGGAAGGTTAGACTTAAAGATTCTCATCTGTCACTTTGGCATGAAAGCAGTTTCCACCCCTAGGCCGCCCTTGGAGTCCTGCTGGGAAGTGTCTGAGGCTTCTTATAAACTTTCAGAGAGCAAAGGCTCCCTCTCCTTTTGCTGCAGGAGCAGCTAAGCAGATCTCAGTTTAAACACCAGGTGTTTTCAGGTGATCCTAGGTGTATAAACAAAACCCCAGTGAACACATTGCTGTTTAGTTGTTCACTGTTTACAGTCCTTGGCTGCAGTTCAAGTTCCGGCTGGAGGTAATCGGACTATGGTAATGCCTCGTGTAAGGGCCTGGCCTCTTGTTGACACCGGCTGCATAGGCCTGGCTGTGGTGGCTCTGGGAGCAGACCAGGAGGCTGCCAGGTGGCCTGGGGGCCATGTTCCTCCTGGTCCTGGGGAGCCAAGCCTCCCAGTAGATAGGGCTGGAATCTGGTGGGACAGTGCAGGGCTGGGCGTCAGTCTCCACCACTCACTCACTGAGGGACTTTAGGCAAGGCACTGCACTGCTCTGGGCCTGGCTTCCTAGTTTGTAAAACAAGTGTTAGAAATAGTTGACTCTCTTACTGGATGGCAAGTCTTGAGTGTAAAAAAAAGAGAGAGAAAAAAAAAATAGTTGACTGTAGGGCTCGTTTCTGCCCTTGCTTGCTTTTTAAATATAAGCATTTCAAAAGTCCTGGCCCACGTGAGGATACTAGAACCAAGCACAGACTCCTCTAAAGTGTGATTTAAAGGGAATGGAGTTCTGGGGTCCTGTCTTAGCTCTGCCAGTGGCTTCCTCCGCTCTCCGTGACCTGGAGCCGGTTCCTCAAACCTGAGGCTGCCGTTGCCTCATTTGTAAAGTAGTAATAGGTAAATCTTTGGATTATTTTTCTGTGGACCAGACACTGTTCTACATGCTTTCTGTGTATGAACTTGCTGAGTCCTCACAACAGCTGTTTTGTAGGTAGGATTATTACCTCCAGTTTATAGGCAAAGTCAGTAACTTGCCCAAGGTCACACAGCCTAAGTGGAGGTAGCCCGGAAGTTTGACCTCATCGCTCACGCCTTTAACCTTATTGCTGTATTGCAGAGAGAATGCCATCTTCCCTGAATAAAAACAGCACCAGAGCAAATGACTCCCTGAGTAATAGCATAGTGGTGGGGTGTTGGGATGGCTGAAGGATGCGTTCCCATCACAGCACTCCCACTACCACAGTGCAGCCTCAGGGAGAACATTTTCTTTCTTTCTTTCTTTTAAGCAGAGTCTCACTCTGTTGCCCAGGCTGGAGTACAGTGATGCGATCTCTGCTCACTGCAGCCTCCACCTCCCAGGTTCAAGTGATTCTCCTGCTTCAGCCTCCCAAGTAGCTGGGATTACAGGTGCGTGCCACCACGCCCGGCTAATTTTTTGTATTTTTAATAGAGACAGGGTTTCACCATTTTGGCCAAGCTGGTCTTGAATTAGGGAGGACATTTTCTAAACCATCCCAAATAGGATACAGCATGAAACATAACAGTGCTGTGTAAATCGTGAAACATTCCGTGATCCTGTTTACTCTGTGACAGTGTAAACGTCAGTTTGTTCTTTCAGGTAGACATTGTATGAATTAATGAGTGCCCCCTCATTGGGAGACCTGCTAGAACCTTGGCCAGCTGTGCTCCCAGCTGTATGTGCCCTTGCAGCCCCTCTACCCCATGTGCATGAGGCCTCAGGGGCTAACTTGTGTTCCTCTGTGGTTTTTTTTTTTTTCATCGCTGTTGCCCAGGCTGGAGTGCAGTGGTACGATCTTGGCTCACTGCAACCTCAAGCAATTCTCCTGCCTCAGCCTCCTGAGTAGCTGGGACTACAGGCACATGCCACCATGCCCGGCTAATTTTTTTTGTATTTTTAGTAGAGATAGGGTTTCACCATGTTGGCCAGGCTGGTCTCGAACTCCTGACCTCGTGATTCGCCCACCTCAGCCTCCCAAAGTGCTGGATTACAGGCGTGAGCCACTGCACCCAGCCTGTGTTCTCTGTGTTTATGTGTGTGGGCACAGCAGCTCAAACCCTGTTGCTATAAATTTTAGGTACTGACAGTCAAGGAGGCTTGGGGGCTGTGCCATAGGTGGAATGGTAGTTGCAGTGATTTGCCTCTGAAGCCCTATCCGCCAGGCTTTTACCAGGGCTCCCCACTACCTTAGAAAGGCAATTGGAAGGCCGAGGGTGGTGGCTCAAGCCTGTAATCCCAGCACTTTGGGAGGCCGAGGCGGGTGGATCACGAGGTCAACAGATCGAGACCATCCTGGTCAACATGGTGAAACCCCGTCTCTACTAAAAAAATACAAAAAATTAGCTGGGCATGGTGGCGTGTGCCTGTAATCCCAGCTACTCAGGAGGCTGAGGCAGGAGAATTGCCTGAACCCGGGAGACGGAGGTTGCGGTGAGCCGAGATCGCGCCATTGCACTCCAGCCTGGGTAACAAGAGCGAAACTCCGTCCCAAAAAAATAAAAAAAATAAAAAAATAAAAAAAAAAAGAAAGGCAATTGGAAGGCCGAGGGTGGTGGCTCACACCTGTAATCCCAGCACTTTGGGAGGCCGAGGTGGGTAGATCACCTGAGGTTGGGAGTTTGAGATCAGCTGACCAACATGGAAAAACCCTGTCACTACTAAAAAAATAAAATTTAGTCGGGCATGGTGGTGCATGCCTGTAATCCTAGCTACTCGGGAGGCAGAGACATGAGAATTGCTTGAACCTGGGAGGCAGAGGTTGTAGTGAGTCAAGATCATGCCACTGCACTCCAGCCTGGGCAACAGAGTGAGAATCATTCTCAAAAAACAAAACAAAAACCACATCTTTTCATCCTGTTAAAAAAAACAGCACAAGCCGGGCGCGGTGGCTCAAGCCTGTAATCCCAGCACTTTGGGAGGCCGAGGCCGGTGGATCACGAGGTCAAGAGATCGAGACCATCCTGGTCAACATGGTGAAACCCCGTCTCTACTAAAAAAATACAAAAAATTAACTGGGCATGGTGGCGTGTGCCTGTAATCCCAGCTACTCAGGAGGCTGAGGCAGGAGAATTGCCTGAACCCAGGAGGCGGAGGTTGCGGTGAGCCGAGGTCGCGCCATTGCACTCCAGCCTGGGTAACAAGAGTGAGACTCCGTCTCAAAAAAAAAAAAAAAAAAAAAAAACAGCACCTCATGGTTATTATGACTTAGGTTTCTTCAACTCTGAGTACCATCGTCACTGAATTTTTATGGTCTTCTTGAATTCTTTACATCTGTCATTACATACTCCCTGTCCCCTCATCCCCACAGTCCTCCTGGAGGCAGCTCCCTCACAGGAGCCTGTGTGCTCTCCCCGACTCCAGGTTCATCCTCACTTTTCCTCCATGCAGATTACCAGTTGACCAGTGCAGAGCTCTCCTCCTTACCAGCCTTCAGTTCGCCTGGGGGGCTGTCGCTAGGCAATGTCACCGCCTGGCAGCAGCCACAACAGCCCCAGCAGCCGCAGCAGCCACAGCCTCCACAGCAGCAGCCACCGCAGCCACCGCAGCCACAGCCACAGCAGCCTCAGCAGCCGCAGCAGCCACCTCAGCCACAGTCCCACCTGGTCCCTGTATCTCTCAGCAACCTCATGTGAGTCCTGGGGAGACTCCATGTGAATGTGTGGGAAGGGAGAATTGAGGAGCGGAAAGAGGAGGGGCCTCTGGGGAGCTGGGTTCCCTGCAGGGTTCTAGCGGACATCCTGTGAGGATGTGCACCGCACAGTCTGTTAGGCAATAGTGACAGCGCTGGGGTCTCTTGGACATGCCAAGGAGGCTCACCCTGAGCCCCTTCCATGAGCTAGCCCCAGGGTAGAGGGTGGGAGGTGGGGGGGGGCCTGGGTTGCAGAAGATGACACAGGATGGAAAGAGAACTAATATTTCTTATTTCCCTTTTCTTCCCTTCATTCAACCCTCTTCTGATCTCTCTCCATCCAATTGCCTCTCCCCCACACCCCATCCCCCATATTCTTATCCTCTGTTCTCTCTCACTTTCTGTCTGGTGTCCTTCTGTCACTCGTTCTGTCACTCACTCCGTCTGTTTCTATCCCTTGTACCCCATTTCCACTGCTTGCCTCCAGCCCGGGCAGCCCCCTGCCCCACGTGGGTGCTGCTCTCACAGTCACCACCCACCCCCACATCAGCATCAAGTCAGAACCGGTGTCCCCAAGCCGTGAGCGCAGCCCTGCGCCTCCCCCTCCAGCTGTGTTCCCAGCTGCCCGCCCTGAGCCTGGCGATGGTCTCAGCAGCCCAGCCGGGGGATCCTATGAGACGGGGGACCGGGATGACGGACGGGGGGACTTCGGGCCCACACTGGGCCTGCTGCGCCCAGCCGCAGAGCCTGAGGCTGAGGGCTCAGCTGTGAAGAGGATGCGGCTCGATACCTGGGTACTGTAGCATCACCTCTCCTGTCTGCCAGTGTCTGCTACACCCAGGGACTGCCCCGCGTGCCCCCAACCTGTTTTGTTTCCCACTCAAGAGGCCTTGTGGCCGGCTAGCCCTTCGCCAGTCCTTCTAGGGCAGCACCAACACCCCTTCACTCCTGCCAAAGGCCCGTCTTCTCCCTCCCTCCAGCATCAGTCCTTCTGCTCGATGACTGCCCCTCCCCCACAGCTGGCCCTGCCACTAGAATCCCGGCCCTATGGGGAAAGGGGAGTGGGGGGTGCACACCCGTAGCCTGGGCCACTCCCTCACACCCCCTTCTCCATCTCCTCTCTTCACAGACATTAAAGTGACGGTTCCCACTCCCCTCCTCTCAGCCTCCCTGATGAAGAGTTGACAATCTCACCGCCCGCCCTTCCCTGCCCCGGGCTCCTCCCGCTCGACCCCCACCTCCTTTCTTGTGCTCCATGTCCTGTTGACGGTTACATTTGTGTATAATTATTATTATTATATTATTATTATTATTATATTTTTTTTAATTTGGATTCTCGCTTTGGAGAGGGGGATGCTCTCATCCCCTTTTTCTGTCCCCCCCACCATTTTCACTGGCTGGGGGGCTCTGTTTTTCGCGGGAAGGGGGGACACTTTGCACGTTGTACACATATGCTGCAGGAAGGGGGTGCGGGGCCCGATAGGCCTTGGGGAAAGGACAGGTGCCGAGCCCTGCATGTGGAGCCCTCCCACCCCATCCCCCAGATAGAGGGAAATAACCAAAAAACTACCAAACAACAAAAGAAACCCACACTATAGACTGAAACCCCAAAGTGGGCTTGACGGGTGGGTTTGTGTCTCAAGGGGAAAGTGAGGCAGAGGTTCTGAAAAGGGTCTCTGTTTCTGGGTTCATGTGGCCATAGGCACATGGAGCAGAATACTGAAGCCTGGCCCCCAAATGCCCTGCACACACGTGCCACACCTGTGCTGATTCTTGTGTGTGCTGCACCCCCAAGGTGTGTGGGTGCTGGCTGAGCTTTGGGCTGGGAAGGCAGCCTGGGGAATCTGAGGCTGGGGATGGGTTCGAGGTGAGGGCCTCTCTGGAAGCACATTTGGAGAGAAAGACAGAGCCATGAGGAGAGGGCTGTGGAGGGCAGAAGGGCTAGGCAGGGGGCAAATCGGGCCCCTCCCTTCCCCAGCTTTTCTCTAAGATATACAGTGCAATAGCTCCCCGCCCCTCGGTTGATGCCAGCCCTGTAAAGCTGGCCACAATGTGCAGGGAGAACCGGGAGAGGGTCTTCAGTGAGGTGGCTCGGGGCGAGAGTTGGCCTGGACCTCCCTGGGGTGATCCAGGCCAGAGCTCTTTCATCGGGGCAGGTGTGGTGAGGGGATGTCCTTGGCCTTGCACGCACACTACCTGGGGGAGTGGACACTGGGATGGTCTGTGGGGTGGGAGGTCCGTAGAGGGCCCACCTCCCTCATTCCGCCTCACCCCCTCTCCCTAGCTTCTCCTGTTAGCTCCTTCTGCTCCTGACCCCACCTCCTTGCTCTTGGTGCCCCCATTGTCTCTCGCTACCTCCTTGTCCCACCACCTCTAGGCCGCATCCCACCTTCCCTCTTGGCTACTGTAATTGTAAATAGCGACCTTTGGAAAATGTTAGCGGTGTAACAGTCCAGGAAACTGTTTTTTGTTGTTGTTGTTGTATTGATATGAAATGAGATTCTATTTTTGTCAAAGTATATTGTAATAATAATGACTCAAACGGCCCGTACTGTACAGACGAGATTCTTCTGCTGTTGTTCTTGCTCCCCTCCCCTCCTCTGAGTCCGCCCCTCTCTGCTGCCTCCTCAGCGGGGCAGTGGGCAAGGGGCCCAGGGGGCAGCCGAAGCACAGAGTCCTGAGACCTCAGGCAGGATCGTTGATTAAACCGGAGGGGGCAGGCCCCCAGCCTGCTCTCTAGGACCACCCCCCGCCCTAAGGGGCCTGGCCTGGGGTGACGTGGGCAGACAGACTGCACCACTCCTTCACACAAGCCCAGCTCCTCTGCCCAAGGGGTGCGGTGCTCCCTTGGGGTTTCCTTCCAGTTGGAGAGTAGAGTTAGACAAGGCCCAGTTTTGTTAGCCGACCATCTTTGCCCACCTCTATGACCCAGCCTCTTGCAGTATTTCCATACTTGATGCAGGGAAGGAACCAGAGCAGAGGGGCCTGTGAGCACACATGTACCTGTGCTCATGAGGACATCTGGTATTTATGTGTCTGAGTGTAGCTTTGTATTTATGTGTGTGTGCGTGCGTGTGTCTGGTTGCATGGGTGTACCTTTGTATTTATGTGTGTGTCTGGTTGCACGGGCGTGCCTCTGTGTGTCTCTGAGCCTGGCTGGGCGTGTGTGTGAGTCTATGTGACTGGAGCTCTTGGGGTATCTCTGCGTCTGTGTGTGGCTGGTGTGTGTTTACAAAGGGACGGTTGGCTGTTCCAGCTCCACACCCCTGGCTTCAGCTCTCTGACCCCCACTCCCGTCTTCCCTGCTCCTTTCCTCGAGCTCACCCTCAACTCTGACGCATTGAACTGCAGTTGGGGGAATTGGCAGTTGGCCCTCTGTGCTTCTCCCTGCAGCCCTACCTCTGCCAGGGCCTCTCCCTCCAGGGACTTCTGCTTCCACCCACAGTTGTCCACTTAGTCGCCCACACGTGACACACAGTTCCTGGAGTACCCTCTTCCCCTAACCCCAGACCTGCTTTCAGAGTGAAACTCAAGTCCCTTTTCCTCCCTGAAGCTTCTCCCTCAGCTGAGCAGTGATCTGTTCTTACTCACTCTTAACCCCAACCCGCTGACAGGGTGGGGACAGCACATCCAGCCTTCCCACCTCTCCTGCAGGCATCTAGAGGGAGTTTCAAGAACTGGCAAACCTCGATCCAGGCCTTGACAGAAGCCAGGGTGTAATCTTGTTCATTCATGCATCCGCAGAGCCTCGCCCAGTGCCTGGCACATAGTAGGCGCTCAATAAATGCTGAATGGGTGAATGGTTGAATGATAGGTGCTCAGTAAATGAATGACTGGCCTTCCCTTCTCAGGCTGTTCCCACCATTAGTCTGCCCACCTTTCTAGGCTGGGCTTGGCCACCATTAAACACAGGGCCCCTGCAGTTCACGGTGCAATATTCACCAGTTTTGCCCTCTGCCTCATAAAGGCAAACCTGGCTTTTGATTACCATGTGTGGATGTTTCTGTGTCCTTTCTTCTCTGTCCCTGGGGACGGGGTGGTCTGTGAATATGTGACATTTCTGCAGTTCAGTATCCGAAGGTTTCTTTAGGGGTAGGGGCTCCTGGGCGGCCAGATGACTGGGTCCCTGGGACGCCAGACCTCAGATGGGGACTTAATGTCTTCTTCCTCTCAAGCCAAATTCGCCTCCACCCACTCACTCCCTTTGAAAAACTGGGCATTTGCCAAAGTAACCACTGGAGTCATCTAATGGCCCTCCCCTCCCCAGGTTTCCCACAGCTTTCAGGGACAGTGGGCAAGAGGACCCCACCACCACCACCACCACCTCAGTGGAACACACCATCCTACCCCTCAACAGCACACTCAGTGCAGCGAGACTGACCCCTGACCCCTTCCCAGCCCTCCCCATCTTGGACAGGAAGGAAGTAATGCACCTTCTCTTGCTGATTATTTATTTGTTTGGAGAGACAGAAATGTAAAAGTGTATCTAGAAATATCTATATCTATATATTTTTAACTGACTCTTTGGAATCCCTTGGGGTGGGGTGAGGGGTAAGTTTAGGCTTTCTTGGGAGGGGAAAGACAGGGAGCCTGGGAACTCTGTGTTCTCCCCTCTGCTGCCTCTCCCCACCCCTTAAAGCGGTTGGTAGAAGGAATGGCATTTGTATGGGGGGAGGGAGGCTGCAATGGAGAATCTGGATTCTCTCCTCTTCCCCATTCAAGTCCCAGAGGGAGGGAGGGGGTGAGAAAGAGGAAGGGAGGGGCAGGACGGGCCATGGAGGTGCCCCACCCCCACACCTGACAATCACCCACACTCCTGGGGCTCTTCCTGGGTCCTGGGGCAGGGAGAGTCCAAGTGTGAGGCTGTTGATTTGTTTTCAATATTTCTTTTCGTGCTGTATGGTGATGCTTTCTTAGTATTCTACACAATAAGAAAAGACAAAGTCCTCGAGATTCTTATGAGTTTTGTTTGAAAACTCTTTCACTATATTTGTTGTAAAGAGGTTTACTATTAAAAGAAAAAGAATACACGTTTCTGATACTTCGGCGTGGGTTTTGGTTTCTTTGGTGCGGCTAGGACGGGAAGGAAGGACTGGTGTGGCCCCGTCAGGGTGAGAGGCAGCACTTCACCTCAGCAGGGAAGAATCGGGGGTGGCCTGCAGGGCAGGGCACTTCCACATGTCTCAGGTGGGGTTTTCAGGTGAGAATTTCTTCTAAGTGTTCTGTCAGAAGGAGGCAGCCCCAGCCCCGCACTACGGAGGGGTTGCCCAGCTAGAAGCCTCAGGAGGGATTCTGGGACACAGAAACAGAACCACCACCCAAGGTTGGGTTGGAAACAGAATGGTGTTGGGTGTGGGACTGTGGCACTGTGAGGACCTTTGCGGAAAGCCTTCCTCTGCAGAGACTTGCCTGGGCACCGTGTTATGCACAGGTGGATTCCACCCTCATGGTCCTCACAGCATGGTTCCCTACAGCAGGGGACGCCACTCTTGCCCTTTTAAAGTGCTTTAACAGTGCCAAGGAGCCTCTCTCTCCCCTCCTCACACACCCCAAAGGACCACATGACCCCACCATGCCCTCCAGCCAGGATGGGCTGCCCTTAAACTTGCCTCCTTGACCGGGCACGGTGGCTCATACCTGTAATTCCAGCATTTGCAGATCACCTGAGGTCAGGAGTTCGAGACCAGCTTAGCCAACATGGTGAAACCTGTCTCTACTAAAAATACACAAATTAGCTGGGCATGGTGATGGGCACCTGTAATCCCAGCTACTTGGGAGGTTAGGGCAGGAGAATCACTTGAACCCAGGAGGCAGAAGTTGCAGTGAGCTGAGATCTCGCCATTGCACTCCAGTCTGGGCAACAGAGCGAGACTAGATTCCGTCTCGAAAAGAAATAAAAAACCTGCCCTCATACTCAGCACAGTAGTGCCCTGGGGCAGATGCAGCGGCTGTGGAGGAAAGCAGATCCGGCTTGGCTCCCTTTGAAGAGGGTGTGGCTGCTCTTCTCTACCTAGCCCAGGTGCTGCAGAGGCGAAATGTGGAGTTCGAGGGGCCGTATACAAATGGCAGAGACAGGCCTACAAATGCCTAAAACCTGGGAGGCATGGGTAAGGCTGTGGGTGCTGCACAGGTAGCCCGTTATGGGAGCACATAGGAGTAAGGCTTCATCCCTTGCGTTTCTGCAAAATGCAGATGACCATCTGTACTGGTCCTGCTTCCTTCATAAGGTCATTGCAGTCTCTGCCCCTCACTTCTCCTTCAATAGGGGCAGAGAGGAACGATGAGCTGAGCAGGAGGGGCTTAAGAGGATACCACCCTCCAGATAAGGCTCCTTGTTGGTTGCCTGTTCTCCTGTAGCAGCTTCCAAGATGACCTCCAATTATCCCTGCCTGGTATTCATGCCCTTGTGTGGTCCCCTTCCACAGTGAATCATGGTTGGTATGTATGTGCAATTAAAAAAGACAGAGTGGCTGGGCGCAGTGGCTCATGCCTATAATCCCACCACTTTGGGAGGCCAAGGAAGGTGGATCACCTGAAGTCAGGAGTTTGAGACTAGCCTGGCCAACATGGCGAAATCCCATCTCTACTAAAGATTAAAAAATTAGCCAGGCGTGGGACACATGCCTGTATTCCCAACTACTCATAAGGCTAAGGCAGGAAAATCGCTTGAACCTGGGAGGTGGAGGTTGTGCAGTGAGCTGAGATCACGCCACTACACTCCAGCCTAGGTGACAGAGTGAGACTGTCTCAAAAAAAATAAGGGAGAGTGATGGCATGTGACTTCCAAGGATAAGTCATGGCTTCTACTCTCTCCCCTCTTCCCCTCTCTATTTGCCAGATGCCATTCTGTGGGACACTTAAGTAGCCCTGTGGAAAGGCCCACATGGCAAAGAAGCGAAGCCTTTTGCCAATCACCATCTGAGTGAGGTCACCCTCTCCTCCATCATAGTTCCCCAAATTCTGCAGACGTTGCTACAGGTGAGAGCCCACTGGTAGTGTTGACTCTAGCTCACCCCCAGCCATGAAGAGAGGACCTTTCTCTATGGTGACCAGAACAGCCCTGATTCTAACACCCAAATCCCGAGCAAAACCACTCTCTTCTGCACATCTGCTGTCGGTTCCTCAAGACTGGCCTGTGCCTCCTTCCTTGTAGGCATTAGTATTTCCCACAAATACTTCCTGTTCTCTTCCCTTCCTGGACACACAAAAGGCTATGCATCCCAGTCCCTGTATAGTCAAGTGGGGTCACTGGACTAGTCATTATAAGTCAGCAGCCTATAATGGGAAATAACGTGTGTCCCTTCTGAAATGCAGCCAGGGCCTGATTCTCCAAACATTCTTTCCCTGTTGTGGGAATTGCAGAAGCACATGTTGAGGAGGAGTGCTAGCAGATCAAAGCAGCCCGGATTGGTAAGCTGCCCTAAGGTTTTATCCAGCACCAGAGTGGACTTTGTGTGAATAGAAAATAACTGTTATTTTGTTAAACTACAGCGATTTTGAGCACTGTGTTTGCAGTATAACCTATCCTGACTGATACAGGATTCCTCTCACACTTGGACAACCTTGAAGCCTTATCTACTGTAAACTCCTTATTGGTGTGATACAAGGATCTCTGAACTTGCCATAGTCCAGAAGTAACTGGTTCAACTTCTCGTCCTGCCACTTACCAGCTGTGTGGTTTGGGCAGTCACATTCTCCTTAAGCTTGTTTCTGCAAAACAGAGCTAATAGCTGCCTGTTTTCTCTTATCCCCCACCTTCCCCTTCTCCAACGCATCCTCCCCATCTCTGGCCCAGCTCTGATCATCTAACACCTCATGGTTCTCCACTACCCACCATCTAAAGTGCTAACTCCTTGGCCTGTGTCCCAAGGCCTTCAAAGAGCCAGCACAACCTTTTTTCCAAGCTTAGTCCATATGGCTCCCTGTGCATCCCGTGGAGTCTAGGCAGACCAGACAGCCCCATCCATTCCCCGACAGATCCTTTGTGGTATGGCTCATGCCATAATCTGTCTGAAATGCAACAAACATTTATCAAGCACCTATACTGTGAAACCTTGTTAGGCACTGGGGACATACGAATGAGATAGCTCCTACCTCCAGGCAACACAGTCTGATGGCGACAAGAGACTGAACCAACAGTCTACGCTTGAATCTGTGTTAAATGTCACATAGAAAGACTGTAAGTGGGGTTCTGGGATCAGAGACGTGGCACACCCAAATGCAAACTAATGGAAATGAGAGGAGGCTCCTTGGAGGAAGAGCTTAAGCTGGATTTTGAAGACATATAGGAGTGGCCTGGGCAAATGAGGGTAAGGAAGACATTCTTTGTAACAGGAATAGCACATAAAGTATAGAGAGACTACGGTGGCTTCAGGAAATCAAATACTGTGGTGCAGGTCAAAGGAACAGCACACAGAACCAAAGAGGTAGGCAGGGGCCCCAATATGAAAGGCCTTGATTGCCAAGACTTGGATTTTATTCTGCAGAAGATATTTGGTCATCAAAAGATTTTAAATAGAGGAAGGACTCGGCCACATTTGCATTTCAGAAAGCTCCTGCCAGTCAAAGTTCCCCTCTGACAGTACACTGAAAATCAATTGGAAAGGAATGCTGCATTGGAGGCAAGTGGCCTGTCAGGAACCTCTACAAGTAGAAATAGAGCCTACACCCAAGGAAGGCATAGACAGAAGGATGGAGAAGAAATGAGTTTCGTAGATACTGAAGAGAATACTTACTGCTACTAGTCGAAGACATGAAAATAGATACTCGATCTGGGTGAGAAGAGGTCTAGCAAAAAACTGCTCTACATGCCTATTTATCTGCCACCCTTCCTATCTTTTACTCCTACAATTTTCCCGTCCTTAAATTCTTCCTGATTTCTCTCCCTCCCCTGGTCCTGCCCAGCTGGCTGTGGTAGCCTCCAATGAAGTGTCTTAGGAATCTGCCCCTTCTTTATAGCACCTACCCAATTTTACCTGGAAATTTAGGTACCACTTTCTGTTTTCTCTTTACAACCAGACTGAAGCTCCCAATGGCGCACACCTGTAATCCGAGCACTTTGGGAGGCTGAGGCAGGTGGATCACCTGAGATCAGGAGTTCAAGACCAGCCTGGCCAACATAGTGAAACCCTACTCAGGAGGCCAAGGCAGGAGAATTGCTTGAATCCAGGAGGCGGAGGTTGTAGTAAGCCAAGATTGCACCACTGCACTCTACCCGGGGGGGCAGAGCAAGGCTCTGCCTCTCAAAAAAAAAAAAAAAAAATAGAAAAAATGCACTGTTCTGCCCATGTTTGTGTCTGGCTCCATGCCTGGCACACAGTATGTATTCAGTGGGGCTAAAATGAGATAATGCATGTCGAAGTGCACTCAGTAAACTGTGGAGTGCTACAAACCCTATAGATTTTTAAAAATAATACTCAAGAGCTCCTTACTGTTTCCTCCACTCGCATGGCATCAAAAAGAAATAAAAAGTTTAAAAAATATTTAATAAGTAAATAATAAGAGCATGTAACTTTTTGCAGCTTCTCCATTTCAGCTGCAAATCAGCTTCTGAAGCAGCACAGATCCTTAGGGTCCCAGTTGCCTGGGCTCAGATATCGGTTCACAGAAGAATTAGCACCCACTGGCCTCCTGCACCCAAAGAGGCAGCTCTTGGTAGGCGGGAAGCAAAGGGTGGTATTCGTTTCAGCCAAGAAGGCCAGACCAGTTCTCTGTAGCTCATGTTCTTCTGACTCACACCCCTCAGTCCCATGGGCTGAGTAACTTTTCCAGCCTTGTGATTGTGGAAACTTGTTTCAGAACAGCGGATGTGGAAGGGACACTGGGCGAACCCACCCCAGGTTTCAGAATGGCTCGCGTGTTACTGGAGCCAATACAGCCCACTCGTATCTGTTTGCAGTCTTAAATCACTGTGTCACTGCCTGAAGTCCATTCCCCTACCCTATTTCACAGTTGGTAAAGCAGAGGCCCAAAAGGAAGAGGAGGCGCTAGGAAGCAGCCTCCACACTTCTCCCTGCTAGGTCTAGTTCAGATCAGCCTCGGGGCTCAGGATTTAGTGCTTCCAGTCGGACGGATTTACGTTTGACCCTTCCTCCCCTCCTTCCCCCACCCCCCACCAGCCCCGCGCCACCTTTGCTTTGTACTTGCTGCCAAGTGTTTACAGTTTCTAGGGCCTAGCTCCGGCAGTTCGTCTGGTCTCATAAACTGCGGTCCCCGCCTTCGCAGGGGAGAGTCACTCCTATTTACTGCGCATCAGCCGCCACGTGCCCCATAAAAGCTGGTGACAACGCCGCCGGCCGGAGCGGGGAGGGAAGGAACCCCGCCTACGGGAGTCACGAGCCCACCAAGCCCCGCCCTCACGTGACCTGCGGGGCCCGTCCTTGCCCGTCTCACTACTTTCGGCGGAGACCGAAGGCTGGCGCCGGCCGTGTCGCCCAATCCCTGCCCTGCCAGCATGAGACAGGCGGGGACAAGGGAGCGGTTCCGGGTTCAGAAAGAAAATCTCCATCTAAGGCAAAGCGGTAAAAAGGAGGTCGAGGGAAGGCAATAAAGTCACTTGTTTAATCTCCTCAATGCTGTAAACTCCCAGAAGGCAGAGATCACCATATTCCTAAGTGTATGGCACACAGGAGGCACTCAATAAATGGCTGATTGGCAACTGGACCTCGGACCCTGCTCGAATGCAGCGCCAGTCCTGCCGCCCTGCGAGCAGCCCCCTCACCCCTCTCCCTGGCGCCCTTCCAGCTGTGACACGGCAAATGAGGCAATGGTTCCGCCAACCAACACTTCCAAGCCTGCGACCTGCGGCACGTACAGGATCCTCAGTCGGCTTGTCTACACTGCAGTGGGCGCGGACAAAGACCCCAATCCACTCTCCGCGCCCCTGCCGATGGGCGGGAAGCGGAGCCTCAGCCTCACCCCACTGGTTCTTCTAGTGACAGACGGAATTATCAGCCAACCGCAGCCTAGGCAGGACGCATGCGTACCCATAAGATGTGCCCCTACATGGGGAAAAACAGCCGAGAGTCAATTTTGGCTGGGTTTCGCCAGGTCTTCCCGGAGAGGGTGCGCATGCGTAAATCTAACGCCTCCTCCAAATCAAACGCGCTGCTCAGTTCGAGGGAAGACAGCGCCCTCTGTCCTCCTGGCTGTTTTCCGGAACTCCTAACCTCAGTCAACACTGCCTTGCGACCTGGCGCTACCTTGGAGATCCAGCAGAAAGGAAGCATCTTGGCTCCTGCCTCAGGGGTGATGCGACGGTCCCCAAACACAGCGAAGTCTTTGGCCTGGGTCTTTGCGCAGAAGCCCTAGGAGCGGGATATCAACGATGGCGCAAACATTGATTTGAGGAAGATGCTTCGCAGTTTACGAAGTGCGTTATATTCATTGTCTCAGAGGTTCCTCACAAAAAACCCTCCAGATAGCAGATAGGTTGTCAAGTAAAGAAGCTGACACTTGGCCGGGCGCGGTGGCTCACGCCTATAATCCCAGCACTTTGGGAGGCCGAGGCGGGTGGATCACGAGGTCAAGAGATCGAGACCGTCCTGGTCAACATGGTGAAACCCCGTCTCTACCAAAAATACAAAAATTAGCTGGGCATGGTGGTGCATGCCTGTAGTCCCAGCTTCTCGGGAGGCTGAGGCAGGAGAATGGCTTGAACCCAGGAGGCGGAGGTTGCGGTGAGCCGAGATCGTGCCACTGCACTCCAGCCTGGGTAACAAGAGCGAAACTCCATCTCAAAAAAAAAAAAAAAAGAAGCTGACACTCAAGAAGGTGAAGGGGACAAGTCCGAGGACACTGCCTGTCAAGGCGAAATGGCCTGGAACCCAGGCGACCCAACTGCACATTCTGTGCTCTTTGTTTCTATTTTATTTATTTATTTGAGACAGGGTCTTGCTCTGTCGCCCAGGCTGGAGGGCAGTGGCGCGATCTCGTGGCACAGTGGCGCAGTGGCTCACTACAACCTCCATATCCCAAGTTCAACCGATTCTTCTGCCTCAGCCTCCCGAGAAGCTGGGATTACAGGCACATACCGCCACGCCCGGCTAATTTTTTGTATTTTTAGTGGAGACGGGGATTTCACCATGTTGGCCAGGCTGGTCTTGAACTCCTGACCTCAGGTGATCCACCCACCTCAGCCTCCCAAAGTGCTGGGGTTACAGCGTGAGCCAACGTGCCTGGCCCCATTCAGTGCTCTTTTGCCATGATAAGCAACTTCCTTGCTCACCAAGGAGCTTGTGTTTATTGATGTAATGGCACATAAGCTCAAGGAAAAGACAGTTTCAGTCTTTTTTTTTAATCGACAATGAGTGCTAGAGGCGTTCCGAAATGGGAAAGATCACTTTGTGCTCCTGTGATCTGAGAAGACTGCACGAAGAAGATGAGACTTGGAATATGAGTACAAAGTACGTAGTTGGAGTGGATCAATCTTAAGAACAGGCCAGGCAAGGTAATCCCGGCACTGTAACCCCACGCCTGTAAACCCAACAAGTGAGGCCAGGGCAGGAAGATCACCTGAGCCCAGGAGTTCCAAAACAAGCAAAATTAAGCAATATAGTATTTACATATATATGATAAAACTTTGGGAAAAGCGGCCGAGCACAGTGGCTCATGCCAGTAATCCCAGCACTGTGGGAGAACGAGGCAGGCAGATCACCTGAGGTTGGGGGTTCAAGACTAGCCTGACCAACATGGAGAAACCCCATCTCTACTAAAAATACAAAATTAGCCGGGCGTGGTGGCGCATGCCTGTAATACCAGGCACTCAGGAGGCTGAAGCAGGAGAATCGCTTGAACCTGGGAGGCAGAGGTTGCAGTGAGCCAAGATTGCCATTGCATTCCAGCCTGGGCAAGAAGAGTGAAACTTCATCTCAAAAAAAAAAAAAAAAAAAAAAAAAACCCTTTTGGAAAAGGCAGGAATGATAAGCACAAAATGTATTAATTGTTACCATAGAGAGATTGGGGATGGGAAGAGAAAAGACACACAGGTGGATGCCATTGGTAATGGTCCAGTTTGGGGGCTAAATGATAGATTTATGGGTATGCATCTATGTATATAACACATATATAAACTATAATTATTCTTTCTATGTATAAAATGTAATATAAAAGATGATAATGGAATCATAGGCCCCCAAACCAGTACATTACATAGTTGAAGAGAGGGAAGGCCGGCCCTGCGTGGTGGCTCACGCCTGTAATCACTTTGGAAGGCTGAGGCAGGTGGATCGCTTGAGTCGGGGAGTTCGAGACTAGCCTGGGCAACATGATAAAACCCTGTCTCTACTAAAGGTACAAAAATAAGCTGGGCGTGGTGGCATGCACCTGTAGTCCCAGCTACCTGGGAGGCTGAGGTGGGAGGATTGCTAGAGCCCAGGAGGTCTATGCTACCGTGAGCCAAGATCACACCACTGCACTCCAGCCTGGGTGGCAGAGTGAGATCCTGTCTTCAATCAAAAAGAGAAAGAGAGAGAGAGAGGGAAAGCCTTATGTGTATTGCACTTGGTTAAAGAGCATTTCTATGGTTTTTTTGTTTTGTTTTTTGAGATGGAGTCTCACTCTGTTGCCCAGGCTAGAGTGCAATGGCATGATCTCGGCTCACTGCAACCTCCACCTCCCAGGTTCAAGCGATTCTCCTACCTCAACCTCCCAAATAGCTGGAATTACAGGTGCTGCCAACATGCCCAATTAATTTTTGTATTTTTAGTAGAGACAGGGGTTTCATCATCTTGGTCAGGCTGGTCTCGAACTCCTGACCTCATGATCCAGCCACCTTGGCCTCCCAAAGTGCTGGGATTACAGGTGTGAGCCACTGCTCCCAGCCAGTTAAAGAGCATTTCTACAACTTTATACCAGGTAATTCACAAGAAGGCTTCAACGATCTCCATGTTAGAGATGAAACAACTCAACTAAAAGTCACTTAAAGCCGATGGGGACCCTGTGCAGCTATATATCCAGTGTCCCAAGCACGGTATCTAGCACATTAGTAAGCATGTTTTGTAGGTGAATGACAGAACTTTCTAATTATCTTGGTGTCTGCTAGTGAAATGAGCTGGCTCTGAAGGTAGAGTCCCCTGCACTGCTGCTAGCTGACCATTATCAGGATCAGAAGTAATATAGAAGCAATTCTCTCTTCAGCAGAAGTTTGGATATAGATAACTTCTAAGGTTCTTTTCAACTATAAGGCTCTATGGGTCTTTCAGTGGCTGAAGGCAAAACCACATTAAGTTAATAAGTCTGGGACCGGGCGCGGTGGCTCACGCCTGTAATCCCAGCACTTTGGGAGGCCAAGGTGGGTGGATCACGAGGTCAAGAGATCGAGACCATCCTGGTCAACATGGTGAAACCCCGTCTCTACTAAAAATACAAAAAGTTAGCTGGGCATGGTGGCGTGTGCCTGTAATCCCAGCTACTCAGGAGGTTGAGGCAGGAGAATTGCCTGAACCCGGGAGGCGGAGGCTGCGGTGAGCCGAGATCGCGCCATTGCACTCCAGCCTGGG
>NW_022437059.1:821818-824399 GCF_009761245.1 Sapajus apella | reverse complement strand
TCAAAAAAAAAAAAAAAAAAAAAAAGATAATTAGTCTGTTCACTTTAGCTGGAGTCTTGGAAGTGGTTGCCAAATAAAGGCTTAGATAAAAAGACTTTTTTTTTTTTTTTTTAGACAGAGTCTCATTTTGTCACCCAGGATGGAGTGCAGTGGCATAATCATAACTCACTGCAGCCTCAAATTCCTGGGCTTGATCGATCCTCCTGCCTCAGCCTCCCAAGTAGCTGGTCCTACAGGTGCATATCATTGTATTTGACTAATTTTTTAATTTTTTTTTTTAGAGATGGGGTCTCGCTCTGTTGCCCAAGCTGAAGTGCAGTGGCTATTCACAGGCATGATCCCACTACTGATCAGCACTGGAGTTTTGACCTGTTACGTTTCCGACCTGGGCTGGTTCACCCCTCCTTAGGCAACCTGGTGGTCCCCTGGCTCTGGGAGTTCACCATATTGATGCCGAACTTAGTGCAGACACCCGATCGGCATAGCGCACTACAGCCCAGAACTCCTGGGCTCCAACAATCCTCCAGCCTCAGCCTCCTGAGTAGCTGGGACTACAGACAAGGGCCACCACACCCGGCTGATTTTTAAATTTTGTGTAACAGAGTCTTGTCATGTTCCCCAGGCTGGTCTTGGACTCTTGGTTTCAAGTGATCCTCCCTCCTCAACCTCCCAAAGTGTTGGGATTACAGTCAGGAGGCTGTAATCCCAAAAACATTTGGAAGGACAAGTTAACAGGACTTCCTGCCAAAATAGATATGAAGTATGTTGTTATGGCCGCATGTATTGTTGTATGTGGCCACAGGATTTTTGATCCACCCCAACTGGAAAAAAATGACTAATGGGCAATTAACAGTACAGGATAGGCCGGGCGCGGTGGCTCAAGCCTGTAATCCCAGCACTTTGGGAGGCCGAGGCAGGTGGATCACAAGGTCAAGAGATCGAGACCATCCTGGTCAACATGGTGAAACCCTGTCTCTACTAAAAATACAAAACATTAGCTGGGCATGGTGGTGCGTGCCTGTAATCCCAGCTACTCAGGAGGCTGAGGCAGGAGAATTGCCTGAACCCAGGAGGCGGAGGTTGCGGTGAGCCGAGATCGCGCCATTGCACTCCAGCCTGGGTAACAAGAGTGAAACTCCGTCTCCAAAAAAAAAAAAAAAAAAAAAAAAAAAACAGTAGAGGATAGTGCTCAAGAGAGATAAGGGCTGATATGTCACAGTGAGATATAAGGGAAAGAGCTGGAGTTAGGAGACCTGATTTCTAGACCTAACCTTATCTTTAATTAGCAGTGTCATCTCGGACAAATCCCTTCATCTGCATTAAGTCTGTTTCCTCTTATAGTAAAGATATACACACACAATGATAGATATAAGGAAGAATATGCCCATATCATTCTTAAGATCCTACTCATTTAGTTAAAAAAACAGCTTACTGGGCCAGGCACGGTGTCTCACACCTGTAATCTCAGCACTTTGGGAGGCCAAGGCAGGCGGATCACAAGGTCAGGAGATCGAGACCATCCAAACCAACATGGTGAAACCCCATTTTTACTAAAATACAAAAAATTAGCCGGGAGTGGTGGTTCGCACCTGTAGTCCCAGCTACTCGGGAGGCTGAGGCAGGGGAATCACTTGAACCTGGGAGGTGGAGGTTGCAGTGAGCCAAGATTGTACCACGGCACTCCAGCCTAGGCGACAGAGCAAGACTTCATCTCAAAACAAACAAACAAACAAAAACTTTGCTTTCCTTTGTTGTCCCATAATATTATGTTCATTTATCCATTATAGGACTTATCACATTTTATGTCTGTCTATTCCAACAGAAATGGCTTCCTTGAGGGAAGGAATTCTGCCTTGTTCAACTTTACATTCCTCCACAGCACCTTCCAGAAAGTAGGAGCCCAGTAAATGTGTATTGAATTGCTCAGAATTATGTGGTGAAGTAGAAAGTATTGCTTAATCTCTCTGAGACCTCAATTTCCTTATTTGTAAATTAAGCCGGTTAATTTTTAAAGTTCTTTTGCGTTACAGAATTCTGTTATCCAACAAAGTTTCACAGATTGAGAAGATTGAATTATATGATTTCTAAATTCTCTTCCAGCTCCAATATTCAACGAGTTTTTGATACTGAGTTGCAAGTGATCTACATGGAAGTGATAGTTGAACGGGTTTCAGAGGAAAAACGTGGAAAAAGATTGAAAACAGAAGTAATATCTCGCTATCCACTACAAGAGAGAGAAGCTGCTGAAAGTAACATGGAAGAATCAGTCTGAAAAGCAGGGGAGATAATAATAGAAGGAGTGACAGATTCAGATGCCTAAGGGATTATCATGCAAATGAACCAAGTGGTCCAGTGGTAAGCCTAGGGAGTGGTGGAGACTGAAGAGGCCGTGGCCCATCTAAAGTCAGCTATGTCGTTACCAATGTGAGTGTCGCCACATCTCCCAGGTTTTTGTTTGTTTGTTGTTTTTGTTTGTTGTTTTGTTGAGACAGAGTCTCACTGTTGCCCAGGCTGGAGTGCAGTGGTGCAATTTCGGCTCACTGCAACCTCTGCCTCCTGGGTTCAAGTGATTCTCCTGCCT
>NW_022437059.1:821242-821718 GCF_009761245.1 Sapajus apella | reverse complement strand
CCCAGGCTGGAGTGCAATGGCGCGATCTCGGCTCACCGCAGCCTCCGTCTCCTGGGTTCAGGCAATTCTCCTGCCTCAGCTTCCTGAGTCGCTGGGATTACAGGCACGCGCCACCATGCCCAGCTAATTTTTTGTATTTTTAGTAGAGACGGGGTTTCACCATGTTGACCAGGATGGTCTCGATCTCTTGACCTCGTGATCCACCCGCCTCAGCCTCCCAAAGTGCTGGGATTACAGGCTTGAGCCACCGCGCCCGGCCCCTAATTTTTATACTTTTATTAGAAATGGGGTTTCACTATGTTGGCCAGGCTGGTCTCGAACTCCTGGGTGATCCATCTGCCTCAGCCTCCCAAAGTGCTGGGATTACAGGCATGAGCCACCGCCCCCAGCCTAGTTTTTAAGAAGCTGTTAATACAGATTTTTACTTGAAATCTCATGATTTCTTTTTTCTTTTTATTTATTTTTTTTTTTTTTTT
>NW_022437059.1:785838-820842 GCF_009761245.1 Sapajus apella | reverse complement strand
TTTTTTTTTTTTAGACAGAGTCTTGCTCTGTCACCCAGGCTGGAGTGCAATGGCACAATCTTGGTTCACCGCAACCTCCACCTCTCAGGTTCAAGCAATTCTCCTGCCTCAGCCTCCCAAGTAGCTGAGATTACAGGTGCCCACCGCTACATCTGACTAATTTTTTGTATTTTTTGTAGAGACAGTGTGGGGGGAGGGGGTTCACCATGTTGGCCAGGCTGGTCTTGAACTCCTGACCTCAGGTGATCCACCCACCTAGGCCTCCCAAAGTGCTGAGATTACAGGCATGAGCCACTGCAGCCAGCCAACTTAGAGGCATTTTCTAGAAAGTTATTTCTTTTTCGCTTCTCCAACAAATCTCTTGACAACATCAATTACATTTGCTATTTCCTCTCCCTCTCTTCCCATTGTAAGTTGGCTTTACTCCTCAACTCACAGAGTTTGCATCTATCACTTCAGCCTTTCTCAACAGGGCAAAGATCTCTGTTGTGAAATTCATTGACATTGCCCAACTAGGTTAAAACTTCTCACACTCAGAGATCAAGTATTCTATCTTTTTTGTTTTAGCATCCAAGAGGTGTTCAATCAATGTTTATTGAACCAAAGGGGAACGAGTAAGAGTTTATTGAATCAAAATGCAAAGAGTTTTCAAGAAAGAAAGATGGTCGGCATCATCAAATTTGCAGAAAAATCAGACTGTGGTGGCCAAATGAAACCCACTGGATTTTTTTTTTTTTTTTTTTTTTTTTTGAGACGGAGTTTCACTCATGTTACCCAGGCTGGAGTGCAATGGTGCGATCTCGGCTCACCGCAACCTCCGCCTCCTGGGTTCAGGCAATTCTCCTGCCTCAGCCTCCTGAGTAGCTGGGATTACAGGCACGCACCACCATGCCCAGCTAATGTTTTTGTGTTTTTAGTAGAGATGGGGTTTCCCCATGTTGACCAGGATGGTCTCGATCTCTTGACCTCGTGATCCACTCGCCTCGGCCTCCCAAAGTGCTGGGATTACAGGCTTGAGCCACCGCGCCCGGCCCCACTGGATTTTAAGATAAGGAGGTTACCAGTAACTTTTGAGGGGGCAGTTGCAGTTTAGGGAGTTGGAAGACATTGCCATGGTTTATAAGGAAGGGCTGTGGAGTGAGGGTAGACCACGAATTGGAGAAGTTTGGCACTATTGAGAGGAAACAGCAAGAAATATTGGAGACAGTCATGCCGGTTAGAGTTCTCAAGATCGAGAAAATCGTGGCATATTTGTAAGTAAAGGAGACAAAAGCAGTGGCACAGGAGATGCTGAAAATGTTTGATAAAGAGAACACCTCAGAGTACACCGTCATAGGTGATGGGAGACAAGTGAGAAATCAGCGGATTCAAGGAATTGGTTGGAGGTGAGAAGTCGCCTCTGAAGTAGGCAGAAGAGTTAAAGGCCTGAGTCATAATTACGCACAGGCCCTTGAGTCAGGAAAGGTGGTGGAGGAGAGCTCCTGTGATTTTATCAATAAAGTGGAAACAAGGTTACATGTTTCCAGTAGTCGGCTGGGGTAGTAGAACTGTAGATGGCTAGCAATCTTAGAGACCATTCTCTGCAGGCTCTACTCCTTTTTCCCACCCTGTCAATACTATTGTTTCGGTGCTGGTGATGGGGGAGGCAGTCTGTCTTCGACTGCCCTCTCTTCTTTACTCCTTCTCAGGGCAGTATCATCTACGCCTGAGTTTTAAGCAACCCCTAAATGCCAATGGCTCCTGATCTATGTCTACAGCTGAAATTTCTCTCTCTCTAGCTTCAGACCTACGTGTGCAGCCACATTTGTGGCATATCCCCAGGATATTTCACAGGTTAAACCTAACAGGAACTCTGCATTTTCAGCACTGACACTGCTAATTTCCCCTAAATTCTTTGTCCTAGCTAATGATCACACTACTTCCCCAGCTGCTCAAGCCAGATACCTCTCTCTCTCTCTCTCTCTCTCTCTCTCTCTCTCGAAATATGTGTGTGCATGTGTCCGTGTATAGTAGACAGGTAGGTATATTTAAAAGAATAGGAATGGCCGGGTGCGGTGGCTCAAGCCTGTAATCCCAGCACTTTGGGGGGCCGAGGCGGGTGGATCACGAGGTCAAGAGATCGAGACCATCCTGGTCAACATGGTGAAACTCCGTCTCTACTAAAAATACAAAAAAACATTAGCTGGGCATGGTGGCGCTTGCCTGTAATCCCAGCTACTCAGGAGGCTGAGGCAGGAGAATTGCCTGAACCCAGGAGGCGGAGGTTGCGGTGAGCCGAGATCGCGCCATTGCACTCCAGCCTGGGTAACAAGAATGAAACTCCGTCTCAAAAAAAAAAAAAAAATAATAAATAAAAATAAAAGAATAGGAATATGCTTATGTTTTTTTGTATTATGTTTTCTTTTACACTTACTAATGTCACCATCATTTGACCATGCCCATAAATACTTTTCATTTTGTTTTTCTGTTGAGATGGAATTTCACTCTTGTCACCCAGGCTGGTGCCATCTCGGCTCACTACAACTTCCACCTCCCAGGTTCAAGTGATTCTCCTGCCTCAGCTTCCCCAGTAGCTGGGATTACAGGCGCCTGCCACCAAGTCCAACTAATTTTTGTATTTTTAGTAGAGACGATTTTGCCATGTAGGCCAGGCTGGTCTTGAACTCCTGACCTCAAGTGATCCACCCACCCCGGCCTTGCAAAGTGCTGGGATTACAGGCGTGAGCCACCACGCCCAGCCAATCATGCCAATAAATACTTTTCTACATTTTTAGTGGCTGATAAGTATTATCTTCTAACGCTATACTACATTCTACTGCCTTGTTGAAAATTTGGCCTGTGTCCTCTTTTTTTTGCTATTTAGAATAGTACTGAGTCTGGGTGTGGTGGCTCATGCTCGTAATCCTAACACTTTGGGAGGCTGAGGGGGGAGGATTATTTGAGCCCAAGAGTAAGACCAGCCTGGGCAACATAAGGAGACCCTGTCTCTGCAAAGAATAAAAAAATTAACCAAGAGTGTTAGAGAATGCCTGTGGTCCTGCCTACTCAGGAGGCTGAGGTGGGAGGATCGTATGAGCCTGGGAGGTCAAATACAGTGAGCCATGATCATACCACTGCACTCCAGCCCGGGCCACAGAGTGAGACCCTGTCTCAAATAAATAAAGAGCACTAAACATATCTGTACATATCTTTTATTTCCTTATATTGAATACTTAGAACTGCAAATAGAGGGCCACAGAGTATACACATTTGAAAAGATTTTAATACATTTTGCCAAATTGGCCTTCCAGAAAAATTATACCAGCAGTATATGATAACATCCTTGCCAATATTGGATATTAAGATTTTTAATTCTTGCTGCTGTAATAGATTATATCTGACCCACCAACTATCAGCCCCATCTTTTCCCTAAATCATTCATCATTCCCTTCCAAGTAGCCTCACAACTCCCCTGGGACACACAACTTAATTGAAAGGCAGAGAGTCTCATCTTCAAGACTCTGGAAGATAAAAAAAAAAAAAAGAAAGAAAAAGAAAGGCAGACAGGGACCAATTTCCCGTAGGCATAATTCCCAACCTTCTCCACTTTCCTCTAACCCACTTTTGCTACTCTTGTTCATAGAGGTTTCTAGACCAACCTGTGTAAGCTTCCAAAATAATTTTTTAACTCTTTTTTTTTTTTTTTTTTTTTTTTTTTAGACAGAGCCTCACTCTGTCACCCAGGCTGGAGTGCGGTAACATGGTCTTGACTCACTGCAGCCTCCGCCTCCCAGGTTCAAGCGATTCTCCTGCTTCAGCGTCCGGAGTAGCTGGGATTACAGGCGCCTGCCACTACACCAAGCTAATTTTTGTATTTTTAGTAAAGACGAGGTTTTACCATGTTGGTCAGGCTGGTCTTGAACTCCTGACCTCAGGTGATCCACTTGACTTGGCCTCCCAAAGCACTGGGATTACAGATGTGAGCCACCGCACCCACCCTGTGTAATTCTTTAGTATGTTGCTCTATCTCCCTCTTTGCCTAAATTCCTGTCTCTGAGAGGTTATTTTCCCTCTCCTTTGGAGAGTGACGCTTCAAAAGCACTTAGTCCTTCCTTCCTCCCCTAACCTTTGTATTATGCCATTGCTGCCTTCCATTAATAGAGTATTAATTTCTTTCGTCTGCCAACAATATACTTAAATCTCTTCTATGCAAGAAAAAATAAAAAGAATTTCATTATCCTCAAACTACCACATTCTTTTCTCCTTCCTTCCCCATCAATTTTTTTTTTTTTTTTGGACAGAGTCTTGCTGTGTCATCCAGGCTGGAATGTAGTAGCTGTGATCTCAGCTCACTGCAACCTCTACCTCCCAGGTTCAAGCGATTCCTCTGCCTTAGCCTCTGGAGTAGCTGGGATTATAGGCCCCTGCCACCGCGCCTGGCTAATTTTTTTAAATTTTTAGTAGAGATGACCATGTTGGCCAGGCTGGTCTAGAACTCCCGACCTCAGGTGATCCGTCCATCTTGGCCTCCCAAAGTGCTGGAATTACAGGCGTGAGCCACCACACCTGGCCAGCCACATAGTGTTGAGAAGTGTCCATTGACTCTCATGTACCTCTCAGCACCTTGAATTCTGGGGTCCAGCCCCTTCTCCTAAAATTGCAGTCTTCAGGGTCCTAAGCAACTTGAAAGCCCTATCAGAAGCCTTGTTCTTCGCCTCGTGGCAGGCTAGGGTGCAGGTCCCTGCCGTCTCTCCTGCGGCTGTCTTCTCCCAGCTGCATAGTTCGCCCTCTCCTGATTCTCCCCTCTCAGTGAGGGCTGGATTCCTGCAGCCCCTCAAAATGTTCTATGTCTCAGCAGTCACTCTCCTCGCTCTTCCCTCCCTCTGAGTTTCCTCACCTGCTCCGGTGGCTTCAGTTTTCTCCTTTATCTTGCTGATTCATAGCCCAAATGGAATTCCAGAACCAAGTTAAGCACTTGCCTCCTAGACAGCTCTACCTGGATGTGATTCCTCAAATTCCACAGATCTCAAACTAAATTTGTTAGCCAGTTTCCCCCTCCATCCCCACTGCCACCTGCACACAAAGAGAAAAACCCATCCCTCCCACTGTGTTCCCATTTTGGTCAATGTCATCATCAAACTTTTAGTCATCACGTTCAAACCCATAAAAATTCTAGCTGCCACGTATTGAGTGCCTGCTGTATTTGCCAGGTGCTTTACATACAGAGTCAAATCGAATCTTCCCACAATAACCATGTAAGGCTGATTTACTGAGTCCATTTTTATAGATGAGGAAACTACCAGAAAATGGTGGTATTCAATAAGTCTAGTTAATGCCCACGCCTCTGCGTGGAGTTTCACCATATAATCTCTCCCTGCTCCTCAGTACTGTATTCAGACAGTTTCCATGTCCTCTGTATTTCTCCATGTTCACTGTACAGTACACCTGCCCCCTCTTTATCTGCCCACTACTGACTCCTTAGGTGAGCCTCACTGTTCCTTCCCACCCTCCCTATTTTTTTTTTTTTTTTTTGGTAGAGACAGCATCTTTGGTAGAGACAGCTGGTCTCGAACTCCTGGCCTTAAACCATTCTCCCGCCTTGGCCTCCCAAAGTGTTGGGATTATAGGCATGAGCCACTGCACCTGGCCTCACTGTTCTTTTACCTAGAAATTAGCAAACCTGCCTCAACTATCACTGACAGATGTCATTATAAAGCGTACTTTTAAACATTACTCCTTGCAAGTGAAAATCTTAAATGGTTCCTGTTGCTGTGTAGGGTTCTAACCCTTTAGCCTGGTGTCCAGGGCTCTCTACCTTCTTAAGGCCAGCCTTATCTCCTGCCTATGCCCTTGGAAAACCTTATATTCCATCTAGCAAAAAACACCAGTTTTCAACATGCCCTGCACTTCCCCCCATGACCCAAGTCATTGTTCTTGCTATTGCTTCCCTCTTTAATTCCCTTTCTTCCTTATCTAATCCCCCTCTCATATGTGTTTGTTGAAATCCCACCCATACTTAAACCCCAGTTCAGCTGCCACCTTCACAGAAAAACCTTTTCTTTTTAAAAATTAGATAGGGTCGGCCAGGCGCGGTGGCTCACACCTGTAATCCCAGCACTTTGAGAGGCTGAGGTAAGTGGATCACGAGGTCAGAAGTTCGAGACCAGCTTGTTTACCATAGTGAAACCTCATCTCTACTAAAAATATAAAACAGCTGGGTTTGATGGCGGGTGGCTGTAATCCCAGCTACTCGGGAGGCTGAGGCAGGAGAATTGCTTGAATCTGGGAGGCGGAGGTTGCAGTGAGCCGAGATTGTGCCATTGCACTGCAGCCTGCATGACAGTGTGAAACTCCGTCTCAAAAAAAAAAAAAAAAAAAATTAGACAGGGTCTCACTTGGTCACCAAGGCTGGAATGCACTAGGGCAATCATAGATCACTGCAACCTCAAACTCCTGGGCCCAAGCGATCCTCCCTCCTCAGCCTTCAGAAGTACTGGGATTATAGGCTTGAACCACCACACCCGGCCAGAAAACCCTTTCAGGTTTTCCAAGGAGTCATTTAGGTCTACGTCTTCCAACTCCCACTCTTAGTATTTTTGCCTTTTTTTAACCATATTTTTCCTCATCTCAGAGATATTTTTGTAAGTGTCTCCCCCTCTAGTCTTTGATGTTCTCAGAGGATATGGACTATTTCTTAGCCATCTTTGTATCTCGAACATTATCTCCCCCACTAGGCAGTGTCCAGAATAAGCATGTACAATGTACCAATTTTGGTTTCACTGATTTGAATTAATCAAACTCTCGGTCCACTCTTGCTAATCCTTCCACTTCTGCATTCCGGGTTCTGTCCGGTGAGCTGCTGTGCTATATCTCTGACCTGAATTGCCTTTAAGGCAGAAGTCAGTACTTGGAAGCTGGACTAGATCAGGGATACCCCTAAAAAGAGAGACTATTTTTTTTTCCACTGGATCCCGACATAAATAAATTTTGCCTACTTTAACAGTTAGTTCTGTTCTGAATGCTGGGAAGAGGGAAGCCGTGTTCCGGCTTTGAAGCCATGCAGATCTGGACTCAAGTCCTGCCTCCACCACTTCCTGCTTGTGTGATTCAGTGCCCATTGCTTAACCTCCTCATGGAGTTTAACCATATTTTTCATATCCAGTGAGTATTAAATACAATGCAAGTAAAACACTTAGAACGGTGCCTAGTAAAGATTAAGAGCTTAATTAATGTTAGGTATAGTAATCATGGGAATAAATCAAATACTTTCAAACTGGGTTTTATCTGTTTACACTTCAGAATGAATGTGTCTGCCTTTCTGGAAATTCACATCAATGCCAATTAAATGATGCTACTCCCAGGACTCTCTTCCCAACCCAGCTCAGCCCCTCCAGCTCATCTCCTTCCTTTTCTCTTCCCTGCCATAGCCTGGTGTGGCCACCAGGAGGAGCATTTGTGCCACAGAAAGATTTTCACTCAACCCAGGCAGGAAAATGCCCTCCTCATTCTCCAGGCCAGATCCGCTCCCCTCTAGAGCACGGTTTGTGACACCGCTGCCGACTGCCTGTCTTCTCCTCCTCCCGGCCTGGGAGGAGCTTTCTAGTTCTAGGTTTCCATTCTTTTCTTTTAGACAGCCTGCTGTAAAGAACATACACTTGCCGGGCGCGGTGGCTCACGCCTGTAATCCCAGCACTTTGGGGGGCCAAGGCGGGTGGATCACGAGGTCAAGAGATCAAGACCATCCTGGTCAACATGGTGAAACCCCGTCTCTACTAAAAATACAAAAAATTACCTGGGCATGGTGGTGCGTGCCTGTAATCCCAGCTACTCAGGAGGCTGAGGCAGGAGAATTGCCTGAACCCGGGAGGCGGAGGTTGCTGTGAGCCGAGATCGCGCCATTGCACTCCAGCCTGGGTAACATGAGTGAAACTCCGTCTCAAAAAAAAAAAAAAAAAGAACATACACTTTAGGCCGGGCGTGGTGGCTCACTCCTGTAATCCAAGCACTTTGGAGGCCAAGGCGGGCGGATCACCTGAGGTCGGGAGTTCAAGACCAGCCTGACCAACATGGTGAAACCCCGTCAATTTTAAAAAAAAAAAAAAAAAAAAAGAACATACACTTTGAATGAGAGCCAGGAGACTTGTGACTTGCTCAGCCTTTCCACTATGTCCCTGTCAATCAACTTTTTTTTTTTTTTTTTTGAGACAGGGTCTCACTCCAGTTGTCCAGGCTGGAGTACAGTGGCCCGATCTCAGCTTACTGCAGCCTCGACCTCCTGGGCTCAGGTGATCAGCCTCCTGATAGCTGGGACCACAGGCACATACCACCGTGCCCAGCTATTGACTTTTTTTTTTTTTTCGAGTCAGAGTCTCTCTCTGTCACCCAGGTTGGAGTGCAGTGGCCTGATCTCTGCTCACTGCAACCTCCGCCTCCAGAGTTCAAGCAATTCTTCTGCCTCAGCCTCCAGAGTAGCTGGGATTACAAGTGCCCACCACCACACCAGGCTAATTTTTGTATCTTTAGTAGAGACAGGGTTTCACCACGTTGGCCAGGCTGGTCTCGAACTCCTGAGCTCAGGTGATCTACCTGCCTCAGCCTGCCAAAGTGCTAGGATTACAGGTGTGAGCCATGGCACCCAGCACTATTGAATTTCTTTAGCCTGTTTCCTCACCTGTGAAATGGGAATACTATTACATGCCCCGTGAGTCTCAGCAGGGTGCTGTAAAAATGAAATATCCTGACATATATAGACACTCTTTATGAAGTGTCAAATAGGTGACAGCATTGTCTAACCTCACACTATGTCATTACTCCCTCTTGCTGTCTTTTCAAGGGACACTGTCATCAACCCAGAGCCTTGGGCTGGAAATGGATTGTTAGGAAGGGATTATAGAGCACCTAGTCTCCACTTAACAGAAGAGAATGAGTCTGAACCACAGCAAGGAGTACTGGAATTACATTTACCTGGAATATTCAGAGAAAGGTTAAAGTCTCTTTTCACAGAAAGCAAAGGACAGCAAGGGAACTGTCTGGAGCAGAATGGTGGCAGAGATTCCTAGAAACAACTGGAGGGATGGGGCAATTTGCCTCCATAGTTGGCCCGAGGGAAGGTTTAATATATTTTTGCTGGAAGATGGAATCAGTGAATAAATGAATCTGAATTTGGGACACTAGGTGGCAGCACAAGGCAAGAGACCAGCACTTCTTTCAATGGGGGCTGCCCCAGGAGGGGCGCCTCGTCTGTATTCCCGGACTTTAAGCGCCCTTTCCCTTTCTGTATCTGTCCTTTCAAATGATGCATTCTCTTCAGTGGTAAAGACCTTGAAGCAGGCAGGGAAGAGAAAACTTGGAGAAGCCAAATACATATTACCTAGGGTTTCTTTTCAGATAGCCCGTGGAATTAGAGTTCTCCAGCTCTGAAAAGGGCACAAGAAAGGGGAAAAAATGGGAACGTTGCATGAGAAATCTGGATTAGGGTGAGAAGGCATTTAGATAGGGCTACCCAATCTAGACTGATTGGGGAAAGAGCTAGTGACAGATTTTTTTTTTTTTCCTTTTGAGACAGAGTCTTACTCTGTCACCCAGACTGGAGTGTAGTCATGCAACCTCAGCTCACTACAACCTCCGCCTCCTGGGTTCAAGTGATTCTCCTACCTCAGCCTCCCGAGTAGCTGGGACCACAGGTATGTGCCACCACACCCCGCTAATTTTTGTATTTTTAGTAGAGACGGGGTTTCACCATGTTGGCCAGGCCGGTCTCAAACTCCTGACCTCAAGTGATCCACCCACCTCAGCCTCCCAAAGTGCTGGGATTGCAGGAGTGAGCCTCCGTGCCTGGCCTAGAATTTTTTCCCTGGGGAAGTTATTGTCTCACCCACTTCTTCCTCGGACACCTCAGACCCTTTTCCTCCAATTTATTGAGAGAGGGAAAAAGGGAGAGAAAGAGACTGTGACTAATGCCCTCCTGGGCAAACCAAAAGCAAAGCAGAAATCAGGCCATGTAAGTAACAGAAGCTCTTCATTGTATTTTTTCACCTAGTATTGGTGCTTTGATATAGGAGCGAAAGCACTGCCAAAAGCCAAGGGGCCTTTGAATCAATTCTGTCTCGGTCAGGAAACCCTAAAAAGTGACTCTGATAGTAGGTGGCTACAGGGAGTTGATCATGCCACCTTGCCCACCATAATGCAGGCCTTCTGAATCATGAACATGGTGCCAGTGGAAAGATGCCACCTTCTCCTTAGCGTCACTCAGCTTGGGTTTGTAACTCTAAGACAAAAGCCCCTCTCTGCGTCGTCTCCATTTCTAGTGTTGTTATGTTCAGCGTTCTGTTTTAGCAGCCATCGGGGGATATGCAGCCCAGCCGTGCCCCTCCCAGTTTCTGTTAGCACAATGGAACCAAGACCACCATCTTATCCTCCGTCCTCTCTTCAGTGGATGGTAATTCCCTGGTCTTTCCTATTTCCTCCAAGCCTCCCTTCTTCCCATGGTTGGGGAGGAGAAGTAGTGAGCGTTGTGCTTTTTACAATGAGCTCCTGTGACACTGTCTTTATAATAATGCATGTAAAGCACTTGTAACAGAACAAAAAACAGTCAGTGATTATCATGGCTACTTATAACTATCTGCAGTCTTTTTTTTTTTTGAGACGAAGTTTTGCTCTTGTTGCCCAGACTGGAGTGCAATGGCACAATCTTGGCTCACTGAAACCTCTGCCTCCTGGATTCAAGCAATTCTCCTGCCTCAGTCTCCTGAGTAGCTGAGATTATAGGCATGCACCACCACGCCCAGCTAATTTGGTAATTTTAGTAGAGATGGGGTTTCTCCATGTTGGCCAGGCTGGTCTTGAACTCCTGACATTGTGATCTGCCCACCTCAGCCTCCCAAAGTGCTGAGATTACGGGCATGAGCCACCATGCCT
The DNA here is from genome assembly GCF_009761245.1 of Sapajus apella. Lineage (NCBI taxonomy): Eukaryota > Metazoa > Chordata > Mammalia > Primates > Cebidae > Sapajus > Sapajus apella. The sequence continues at coordinate 809,946 of NW_022437059.1, read as the reverse complement.
GGCCAACTATCTGCAGTCTTTTACAATGTACAAGAACTTTGACATGTATTATGTATTCATTTATTCATTCATTTCTTCATTAATTCATTAAAGATATTTATCAAATGCACGTTATATACCCATTCATGTATTATGTATTCATTTCTTCATTCATTTCTTCATTCATTCATTAAAGATATTTATCAAATGCACGTTATATACCCAATACTCTTCTGGGCCATTAACTGAGAAATACATGTGCTGATACCTGCCTTTTTGGGACTTTGAGGAAGCTTACAATTTTTAATGTAAGTTGACATATTTACTGCTTTTTAGAACTTTGACATTGGAAAGAGTGTTAGAAATCAGCTAGTTCAAATTTTATTTTTTATTTTATTTATTTATTCAGCGATAGGGTCTTGCTCTGTCACCCAAGCTAGAGTACAGTGGCGTGATCTCAGCTCACCGCAGCCTGAACCACCCAAGCTCAAGCGACCATCTCGTCTCAGCCTCCAGAGTAGCTAGGACTACAGGTGCATACCGCTATGAAATCAGGTAGTTCAGTCACTTACCCAAAACAGAAATTTGTTCTTCTATATCTTGGTCTAAAATCACCAAGAACTGGTGGCCATGACTGACCAATGTTCTTGTGTTTGGTCTTTTCTGACCGTTTGTACATTCTTCTTTATGCCAAGCCCTAATGTGTTTCCTTCTCATTCCTTCTCATTTCCACTCACCGATTCTTTTCTTGTACCATTCAACACGTCTACCCCTCTTCTATGTAGATTGCCCATTAGACAGTTAAAGACAGGTACCATAGCTTCAGGATCAGCTTGTTCACAATCCTTCGCTTAATGAAGACTTCTTTTTTTTTTTTTTTTTTTTAAAGATGGGGTTTCACCATGATGGCTGGGCTAGTCTTGAACTCCTGACCTCAGGTGATCCACCCACCTTGGCTTCGCAAATTGCTAGGATTAGAGGTGTGAGCCACTGCCTCTGGCCAGAAGACTTCTTTTTCAAGAATCATTTGAAGTATTTCCCATGTGCTGGGCACTTTAGCAAGTATTCTCATATAATCTCATTTAACCCTCACTATGAACACTGTGCAATAAATTTCATTCTTATTTTACTGATAAGGGAATGAAGACGAGAGAGACGAAGTAACCTGCCCATGGCCACATCCCTTCTGCATGGCAGAGCCCTCTCCCCATGTGGTTAATCCTCTTCTCAGTGCTCTCTGACATGTCAGTATCTTGTCTCAGATGGAGTCAGTTAAGTGCACTAACACTCCTCAGCTGTCTTGATAGGAATGTGATTCTTCTTCCCAGAGCCAAAGACATTAGCCTTTAGCAGTTTCGTCATGTTACTGGCTCATATTGAGCTTATGGTCACCTAAACGTTCAGGTCTTTCCGAGATGCATCTTTGTCAAGCCTGGTCTCTCACACACAGGGCTTTGTCTTGCACGCTGCATGTTCGGGTCCTATCCTTCCTTCAAAGACCACCCAGCTCCTGCCCACCTCTTTAGCGAAAGCTTTCCTGATTCTGCATTACCCCCGTTGAACGTGATCTCTTTCTCTCTCTGTAGAATTTTGATCTATATTTTCTGAACAATAATTTGTGGCTTTGCTTTTGATCTCTAATCAGGGCGGACGTCTCCTTCCCTTATGTCCCTTAGTGCCTGGTCCATAGGGTGAGCCAGCAAACACTTGTTTAATGAACGGTTCTTGTAACTAGAAAATTTATATTTTGTCTCTACGTGCAGTGCTTTACATATCCCTGTTGAGTTTCTTAAGCACATTCTCACTTCTTTATGGTGCGGGTCCCATCCTCTGCTCTGTCTCACTCACACAGTGCTCTGTGTAGAGCACCCCCCAGGAACTGTATGTTTCCCAGCAGCCTCATGAGGTAGGCGTAATCTTTGTTTTACAGATGAGGAAATGGAGAGTCAGAGTCCAGGAGCCATACCCAGAATTTACATAGCTCATAAGTAGCAGAGATCGTCCTGACTCCGATGCCAATGTCGTTTCTGTCACCCTATGCTGCTTTTCAAAAGTAAAACATGTCTTTACAGGAGACCAGATGTGTCTACGGAAGAGTCATCCCCAATAGGCAGCTGTTTGCCAGAGTCTGGGAGACCCGCCTCTGCAGATTGTCCTGCAAAGGATGAGATGGTTGCTGGGAGCCCCTTCCTGAACAGGTTAGAAAACAGTTGCTGACAACGATGACTGAAGGACAAAAGGGGGTAGAGGCAGCAAGACGGAAGGCAACTGCGGGAAGAGACTGGATGGTCCTTGTGTGTGGAGCTTTTTCCTGATTTCCTCGCAGATAGCTCTCTTACCTCCTCTAAGCCTTTGCTCCAGTGCCGACTTCTCAATGAGGCCCCACCCTGTCCACTTAGGCTGTTTTACATTTCATTGATTGTCCAGGGCGGTTGTCACCTTTTAATATCTAACGTACATGATCTAATTTCTGAAGCCTGGGTTGCACATACACACTCCTGGCTCTAGTTATCAACTTCCCCCAGATCTTGGGCTAGAAGGTGCTCCCCCGAGCCCCTCATTTCCCCATTTACGAAGCCCCTTTCTGCAAAAGAGTAGTAACAAATAAGAGAATAAACGTGAAGAGCCTACAGAACAAGTAACTCTTAGATGGAATCAAATTAGTGTTTATATGGACTCTCGAGTCCTTTTTCCCACAGTTCTGTCAAGGGAGGGATGAAAGTTAGATTTTAATAATTATTTCCCAACAGTCATAGGTGGAAGAAACTCCACTAGAAAGGGACCAAAAATGGGCTGGGGCTAAGGTGGCCTCAGAGCAGAGACAGCAGGACAGTGGGGCACAGAACAGCCTGTCCCACACCTCCGCAGGGGGCTGATCCTGAGAGACCCCCAGAGCCCCGGGGCCCGCCCCTCTCCCCAATTCCCATCGTCGCAGGCTCCCGAGAAGAATGCAGGTCAGGATCGTAAGTGACCTTTCACACCTCAGACAAGCTAAGTTTGTTTTCTCCTTTTCTGTCCAGCCCTCAGCGGGAGGGAGGGGGAAATGGGATGGGCCTTGTCGAACTTTCTCCTGCTACAATACCCCAGAGGAGTTGAAGTGGAGGGAGTAAAGGATCTATTTATTTTGGCTCAGGAGGGACAATGTAAGCAGATGGTCTTTGATGGGATTAGCGGCGTAATCTCTAAGACCCTGGTAAATTGGAAAATGATCCATTATATTCCACGAACCTTTGGCGGCTTCAGCTCCTGGGAAGGGAGGGGCAGGGCCCGGGGGCACCTTGTTAGAAAAGACCCCCCTCTGGGAGCAGCCAAATCCCGCACAGAGAATTTGGGAAGAGGTTCGTTAGCTGTGCGATGCAAGTCTCTCTCCTCTTGAGAGAGCACAGAAATAAGAATTCTCCCTGTACCCTCTCAAGCCCCTTTTCTCCTTTCCCCTTCCCCTTCTTTCGGGGGTACTGGGGTGTCTTCTCTACCACTCCCAGCCCCAGCCCTTTGCATTCCCAGGGTGTTAGGGGACTCTTCTCTGGGGAGAGAATGCTACTGGGTCTCTTGCTTTGGAAGGTCAGAATTCTTCCAAGAATCTCAATAATATCCCTTCCATTGTGATTTCAGTTTATTTCCCACCCCCGTCCTCCAACGCTACAGCCCACAGCCCAGGAGGACTCTTCCACTAACCACATATGTCAAGGCCAGGCAGAGAAAGAGCCAAGTAGGGGGAAGGGGCAAACTGCTGGTGGGTGAGGGCTGAAAAATGTGAAAGGGGAGATAAGGTGATAATGAACCCTGCTGCCCAGCCCTCCACACTCCCACCTCACCTCCATCCCCCAGGGCCCAAGCGCCTCCAGGCCTCGGATGCCCTCCATCTGGAGATCCCAGTCGCAGAGATGGGGCATATGGGAGGCCCATTACGTATTGGGTATGGTGCGGTAAGACGCATTGATGCAGTTTGGGTCACATACGTTATTTGCAGTACGTATGATATCATGCATTCATAGAGCATTTGCAGATTATAAAGAAGCTTTGATGTAGAGAATTTCATTTGGATCTCATAACAACTGAATGAAGAGGGCATTCAAAAGACTGGAAAACAGGGTCAGTGACATGCCTAAGGTCACCCAGTTTAGTAAGTGACAGAGCCAGGACTGAAACTTGACTATTTTCGACTCTTAGTTCACAGCTTTTTCCTTTCTTCAGTCTATCATCTTCCATCACAGAGACTTACATTTCCTCCTGCCTACGCCTTCATTTCCTGCGGTCATGCACGCATTTTCTTTCTTTGACTCTGTCTCTCCCAAATACGCAAATATACTATGAATACTATATGTCTATTTCATGTGCTTTTTTTTTTTTTTAAAGACGGGGCTTCGCAATGTTGGTCAGGCTGGTCTTGAACTCCCGACCTCAGGTGATCCGCCCGCCTTGGCCTCCAAGGTGCTTGGATTACAGGCTTGAGCCACCACGCCCGGCCTCATGTGCTTTTTTATCTGTATAAATAGAAAAGTGTTACTTCTCTCATTAACTTCTAACTTTTTCACTCAACATTACACTGTGACCTCTATGCACATTCATAAATGCCTAAACTTTTCCTTTCCTGCACAATATCTTGTTTATTCTTTTCAGCATTCAAGTCACTTCCAGAACTTCAATGTTACATATCTATCCTTGAACAGATATTTGATTGGAATTGTATTAAATGTATAGGCCTCACTTGGGCTGTTAAAACCAAAACAGTCAAAATATGCCTTTTTTCCATACATAGACGCTCCATAATTATCTGAAAATAAAGTACAGAAATAAGGAAAGTGGGGTGGGGGGACAGACAGAAAGGCAGTACAAACAAATTACTCAATTCCAGACAGAAATGCCATCCCTTCTGCGTGTGTTAACTTTAACTGTAAAAGACGCAGCAGGTAACTGGTGGAGGTTCCAGGAGGAATTTGACTTGTGCAGTGTTTTATTGCAGGCTATTTCAATGCATTGAGGGATGTTTTATTTTATTTCAGTGTCTTTTTTTTTTTAAGAGCAATGCTTTATGTTATATATTTAATTTTCTTAGGTAATTGGAGTCTGACACAGGGATTCAGAGACTGATTAAAACAGGAAGGCAAGAGTGAGAGGCAGCAAAAGACAGCCATTCCCCCGACCGGCTCCACTCAGCACCACCCCAAACAAGGAGATAAAACAATATGAACATGACATTCCTGAACTGGAAAAACAAAACAAAACACAACACCTATTTCTCATCCATGAAGAGCCAGGCAGGAACATTAATTCACTGAGTTCTTATTACCACAACCCAGGGAAGTTGGTTTCCGCTCCTCCATTTTGCCTGTTCAGAAGGAGGTCGGGAGAGTTTGATTGGCTTGGAGTCACACAGCCAGCCTTCATACTGTCCTCTTCCCAGCACCTGCACCCTCCACCAAGCTGTCTGGCTTTTACGCCATCCTCTTCTGCCCCAGCACCCTGTCTGGTCATTGATCTCATGTCAGGGACCCTCCTGGGAAGCCCTCTTGCTCCCTGTTCTTCTGGGCTTCTCTCACAGAAGCAGCCCACTCCTCGCCTCCCACCCCCTCAGCCGATGGCTTTCTTTCAGATTGGCCGGCACCCAGCCACGCATTAATACACAATATGTTTACTGATGAGGTCCAAAACGTTCTGGGATGAGCTTGGCCGACCCACCAAATCTGGGCTGGTCTCGTTTGGAGTGACTCCTACGTCCCATTCATTCCCAGCACTGACCAGCTTTCCACTGGAGGGACTTCCATAGCTTCCAGCCACAGACTCTCCGTTTATAAAGGCAAAAAGGAATGGAGGAAGTGACTTGACCAAGGCCACAAAGCTGGTCATAGCAGCCCTTTCCCCACCTGTCCGGGGATGGGGCGGTGGGGGGGGGGTGCGGGCAGGGAGGCTGGGGGAGGTATTTGTTTAGGTTGTTTGATTCCTCCCACACTGAGGCCAGCGAGAATTATTTATTTATTTTGTTTAGGATGGGCGAGCTGTGAACCAGGCCAGCCTCTCCCGGCTGCGATCCCAGAAGCGGCTCTGGATCCTGGGGTTGGGGGTAGGGGTCTGCTGGCTGGACCCTTCTCGGAGGAGACACTTTATCTGTGCCCTACAGTGTCACAGCTTCTCCATCGCCAGCAGTCTCTCCATCCCCTTTGCCTGCTTCCCCTAGAGCCGAGGCCAAGGTCGGCAACTTCGTATCCTGGCCCTACCCTCTACTGGGAAAGTAGCGTCTAGGGACAGAATTTGGAAAGAAAAGGGAAGGGGAGCGACTCCCAGCAGCCGCGCAGGGGAGGGGGTTACGGGCGCCTCTGGCCAAGCTCCCAGAGGGGCCCCGCTGCTTCTCCCACCTTCCTTCGCTTCTCTTTTTTCCTTTATTTATCTCATTTTTCCTTCTCCCCAGCCTCTCCTCCTCTCTCGCCCGCCTCGCTCTTAGTCCCCTCTCCGTCTCCCTCTGTCCCTGTGTCTCTGTCTCTCTGTCTCATCGTTCCTCTTCCTGGCTTGCCAGGCTTCCCGCTCGCCCCGGCTTTCCTGGTTGTTAATTATAATTATTCAGCCCCCTGGCCCCGTACCCCAGTCCCGGCTGCCGCGTGGAGTTTGCGCGGAGAGGGACGCTGTCCGCTTCCCCCGGGTTGGGTCCCGAACGGCGGGCGCGGAGCGGGCAGCGCTTTGCAGTCCCCGCGCTCTCGGCTGCCCAGGCTGTCCCAAGGCTCCGCTTGACGCCGCGAACCCAGACACCGCGCGTAAAGGGCCTCGCGGCGGAGAGCACACACGCGGGGAGACCCTGCGCTGGGACCACGCGGCCGGGAGGATTTCCCCGGCCGGGTTCAGCGGCGGCGGAGGTGGGGGCGAAGCAGTCCCGCCGCTCCCGGCCCTCGGGCTCCCGCGGCTCGCCGCAGGTGGGGCTGGCGGACCGTCCAGCCGGCTCTTCGCCCGAGCCGGGTGCCGGCGGCTGGCAACCCGCGGAGGAGGCCCCGGCGCTGCGCACCCGCCTGGCCCCGCTAAGCCCACGGCCCGCGGCTCCCAAAAGCCCGGTCGCCCCGTCTAGGGTCCCCTTCCCTGCGGGTGCCTCGGAGCAGTTTCCCGGCCCTGTTGTTTCTTTGCCTTTTCTATCCCTTAGTTCAACACCTTTAACGTGTCCTTTAACTCTAAAATATGTCTCCTTTATATTTCATTTCGCGTTATTTTATCCTTTTTATTGTAACGTTTTATTTCCTTTCGAGTGGGTTTTGGTTTTCCTTTTTATCTGTTTCCGATGGATTCTCTTTTCTTTCTGCTCACTTCTCGCCTCGGCTCCGGAGCCCGCACTTGGTTTCCTCTTCCCCGCGCGCCCGCGGCCCTGAGGCTGGTGTCGGCGTTGCCCGCGGTGGTCCCGCCCGGGCGAGGGTCCCTGTTTCACGCAGAGCTCGGTCCGCGTGCCCCGCGAGTCTGAGCCCCAGGCCGCTGCCGAGCTGGGACTTTGTCGAAAGCGGGAGCCGGAGTCGCTGCCGCTGGCGAGAGCGCCGAGAGCAGGCAGGGGCGCCGCGGGGACCCTGCCCGGGTTCTGGCCTGGTGTTGGCCTGGCCCAGGCACACACAGAGGACCCAGACCTGCAGTTCACACTGAGGCTGCAGGCCCACGCTCGCTGACACTCAGGGGCATGCAGACTATCGTGCGCGAACCACGCGGACACCCACGGAGTTAACCAAGAGCCTCACCGCCAAGTCAAGAGAGCTGGCGCACCCAGCACACACTGACAAACACACACATAACAAATGTCATATGCACACACACACACACACACACATATGCAGCCCCAAACCACACACACACACAAAACACTCACTGAGTGTGGACATACACATTATCACGGGACACAAACACGGGCCAGCACACACAGGATTGCACACTGCAGGTAAGCACCACACACAGACGGGTAAGCCTATTAGCCCACACTCTGAGCCCCGGGTGTTTTAACCCTAACTCAACCCATGGAGGTGGTGACTCTCAGGCGAGTGCTGGGCAGCTGGAAGGGAACCTGCCTGGTCTCACCAGCGGGCACAGCAGTAGCCTAGCAACTATAAACACAGCCACCCAGGAGTCAGTACCTCTACCTGGACTGAGGTTGCTTGTGTAGCTGAGAGATGCAGCCAAAATCTAAGAGCCTGAGCCCCAGAAATAAGCATCAGACCTAGAAAACCCTATTTGAAGCAGGTACCAGTACTGCACCAAGAAATGGCACCACGCTACAGAGCATGAAGCAGGCATGCCATACATGGTGCCAGTATGTGTTCCGTGCCACATGCGTCACACACGGTGCTAGTATTTGGCCAGTGCCCACATAGAGACCGTTATTTATGTGAAAACAAGCAGAAGAGATGTATATGGTTCTAGGAATAAACATAACGTGTGTACAAATATAGATACCAATCTACACCTAAGGAGATGTAAAGTAGAAAATCTCTTTCCAGCTCATGGGTACCGTCATCAAGCGGGAACACTAGACTATGTGTCTGTGGCGAGGTCTGGTCTCCTTTCCAGGGCAAGGGGGTCATTTGGTGCCTTGGGAGCTCTTTGATGAGACTGGATGATGGGAGAACTGTATGTATCTGAAATATAATCAAGCCACTGAAAGAGGGGATTTGGGCAGCTTTAAAGGGGAACCCCAGGGTAAAGGGCTGTCTGGACTGTGTCCTCAGAATTTCTGGAAGGTGCTCTCAGCCACAGCAGCAGTAAAAGTGGTGGCCAGACCTGCATGTCGGATGATGGAGCCTGTCTGCAGGTAGGTATCAGTGTGCACAGACTCTGCTGGGTAAGAACATAAACCTGTTCCTGGTACCCACAGACAGGTCCGGACAACCAAGCCCAGCAAGTAGCAGACAATGTGTGCCCACAGATGTCCAGCTGGATCACCAGGGAGATGAATTCACAGGAGAAAAGATGAGGGTAAGAGATATTTTTGTGCACACACAGAGTTCCAGAGGTTTGAAGTTTAAGAATTGTACAGGAGAGCTGCAGAAGTAGGAAAGTGCATAGGTCAAAAAGAAATGCTGGGTGAGCCTCATCCTAGAAGGCCAAGATGAGTGGGGACAGGTCTCTCTGGGACAGCCCAGGGAGAAGCCCATCCATTGTCCAGATGACTCCAGAGTATTCTGCTATGACATTCGCAGAGAAATGTGCCTGGTGAAGTTGAAATCTATTTGCCAATGTTTTGGCTGAGCCTGAGGGAGAAGCAGGCAGGAGAGAGGGCCATATACCAGGTCTCTAACATAGGGTGCAGAATGGAAAGGTTGGCCCCCAGGACTGGCTGTCAGTCTCTGCGTCTGCCCTATCCTTGACCAGGCTTCTGGTGCCTCTCAGCACCTTTCTCTTTCACTTTTACAGCTCTCCATCTCTAAGTCTCTGCCTCTCTCAGTTTCTCTCTGTGCTCCTTCTGTTTTTTTTCTCCTTACCTCTTCAGCTCTTTTACTAGTCTGTACTACTTGGCCAGGAGAATAAGAAGCAATCAGACCTAGAAGCAGCTACAAATACAAAAGCATGTCGTAGATGCAGAGATCATTGGTGATAAAGCCCATCCATCTCGCTGGTCTATAGAGATATACATGACAGCAAATTTCCATTTTTGCACAAAAATCTAAGTATAGCCTTGAAGTTTTGTTTCCTTTTAGTCTTCTGGTTGCTGCCTCTTTGGGTGTCTATCTCTTTATTTCTTTCTGGGACCCTTCATCATTACACCATTCAAGGTCCCCGGACTCTGCTACAGTTTCAATAATCCTGCCTCTCCCCAATATTGCCTTCTTTGAAGTTTGCCTCTGATGGGCAAAGGCTTTTTTGAGACAGAGGTAGCTAGATAGCTGCATTGCAAGCAGGGTTGTGGGGAGGAGACAGCCGGAACTTCAGCATCTACCTAGTTTTGGGGTCAGTCAAACAGACACACTCCCTTAATTTACCTGGGGAGTGCACTAAAAGAAGGATATGGTGGAGTGCTGGAACCCCAATGTGCCAGGGGTGCCAAGAGCCAGCAGAATCCTACTGAGACAGGCAGAGGAAAAGGTACCCAATCCAGTGGAGGCAAGTCCCTGGGACAATATGGAGGAAAAGTTGGGAAGGTCCCAGCTTCCCAACCACGGATCTGGTATAAATAACGTCTGAGTAAGAGAGGGATGGAAAATGGAAAGGGAGGCAGTGTTGCAACTCCTTAGATACCAAGGCACCCTATGGAGATCCGGCTGCAGAGCCTAAGAATGAACCTACAGAAGGCAGCCCAACCTGGAGAGAAGAGGAGAGGCTTGCGGCTCAATCCTGGTGGGAGAAAGGAGGGCCCAGAGTCGGACCAGGTCCACGTGGTTTCTGCTCGTCATGTGTTGGTTAGAATGCATGAACACACCGAAAGCCACTGCTTGGGGTCCCATGGCCATTTACTAGATGGTAGGAAAAGGCGAAATGATTGGATAATATGGAATGGGCTCTGGATTAAGACTCAGACTCAGCCTCTAAACCAACATGGGGTGGCCCCCATTCTGGCCCCATGCCAAATAAACCTGGAGAGCTCATCCTTTTCAACTCCAAAAACACCAGACCCTTGTTTTCTCGCCAGATCTGAATTCCCTGTGCCTGGCGCTCTGTGAGTTTGTGACTCCATCTCTGGCTCCCCCACTCTCTGTGAACTGCGGCTCTGTCCCTCTAGTCCCTGTCATTGCTTCGAAGGTTTTCTGGCTTCATCTGTCTCTGTTTTCAGGTCTCTGTCTCTCCCCTCCTGCCCCCCCACCCCGCTGGAATTAGCCTTTGTTAATTCAAAGGCTTCTCACTGAGCTCCTCCCCACTCTTCCCAGAATAACGTTGAGTAAAATGAGATAAAACCCTCCCGCCCCTAGGTTTTTTTTCCTGTCCTACTCCCTTCAGCCCCCTCCTCCAGGGCTACAACCCCCTCTTATAATGTCAGATAATTACTGGTGTGCAGCTCTAAGGAGCCAGAGCTGATACGAGGGAAGGAGAAAGGGGGAGAGAAATAAATAATAATCTGCCTCCATTCAGCGTATATAGGTTACCTGATTTGCATATATGCTAATAATGCTATAATTACCCTGCTGTTCTGGCCTATGATCAAGTTCTATAAATACATAGGATAGCAGAGCTAGGCCTAGCAACACCACCCCCAAAATCATGGATATAAATGTATGTGCATGTGTGCATTTTATGTACACTCTAAACCTATGAGCCTCCCTTTGTTAGAACACACTCCCTTACAGACCGCAGCTCTTCAGACGTTCAGCTACCCCTCCTGTGTTTGGAAGCTACTCCAGAGGAGGAGAGACATGCCCGAATGAGAAAACATTCTAGGTTTTATTTAATTCTTAATATTAATGTCATTATGAATGCTACTGCTATTTTTAGGAAATTCAGGCTTCCCCAAATTATTGAATTAGTTATTATCACCAGGATTCCCTCACCTTCTACAAGCCTACACTTTGGGGTACAGGCTGGTGGGTAAGAACAGAAAGCCCCCATCTCTTAGGCCTACGGAATGTTTCAGAAGGTGCTGTCTACGGAGGAGGAAGTGGAGTCCCCTTCCCCAAACCTGCCCCTCTTGCCTTAGTCTCCTGGCACACTCACCGCTCGAAGGAAACCAGGGGGAAGATCCACAAGGGGCTGTGCAAATTTTTGGGTGATGGTGGCAGAAGTGGGGAGGAAGCTTGGAGGAACATAAAAGATGCAATCCACAGCTGTCTGCTTTTAATTATAATTATCCCCTTTTGCTTCCTTTCTGGCTAATGAGGGGGGGATTTAAATTTTTTTCTCCCTTTTCTCCCCCTCCCTCCTTTCCCTGGAATTGAGGGGTGGGGTGAGTTCAGGATCCTCCTCCCCTTCCTCCCTTATCCCCTGGTTACTGGGAGAAAGGCAGACTCCAGAGGGTGGTGACAGTCTGAAGAGATTTGTAGGAACAAAAGAAGGACAGGTTTGGATTGCTGGACACGTCCCAGAGCTGGAGAGACCCCCCCCATTCCACTGGCACCCCCTCCCATCAACCCCCCAGCTCCCTAGACAAGGAACTCAATGTCTTCCAGCCGGTGAGAAAGGAGCTAACGGGAGCCCTGGTCTAGAGAGAAGGGGAGGGAAGGGGTGGGGAGTTGGGGGGGTGCAAAATTAGTCTCAAAGGATCTTTATTTCTGAGCTAGTGAAGCAGATGTAATCAAGGGGAGAGCAAAATAATCATAATGGGAGGAATGGGGGAGGGGAGCGGGGCTGGAATGGGGGGACAGGGTCGGGACAGGACTGAGAACTGAGGGGCAGGGAGCATCGAGTGGGGAGAGTCTGTTGCCTTCTCTCGCCCCTCTCAAGTCTCCCTACTTTGAGGTGGGGAAAGAAGGACCAGGGCTATAGACTCTGACCTTAGCCCTCAGAATCCCTCATTCAGAGCTTGGGGATCGCCAGGCCAGAAGGTGGCTGGGAAGGCACCAGGGAGAAGAGAGCCCCCCCCACCCGCCCCCAGTTGAGGGAGGTGGTTAGGAGAGGGGGGACTAAAGGCAGGGGGGAGGGTGAGAGAGAGGAGCCAGCAGAGACTCAAGTGGCCTCCAGGTCTGTGGGACAAAAGTTGGAGGGAGATTTGTGTATGAGAGAGGAGGGGAGGGGGCCGTGGGGAAGGGGGGGCTTTGACAATGAACTTGAGACAAACTTCATTAGCATGCAGGCCTGCTGTCTGTCACGTCGAGCTCAGACCGAGTTCCCATGCAGGCCAGGAAGAGTGGGAGGGAGAAAAAGGGAGGGGCTGAGGGTGGGGGTTAGAGAGAGAAAAGAGACCCGAGCATTGTACCGTTCTGGGCCCCAGCTTCCACCAAATATCGGGATCCCAGCCCTGGAAACCAACCCCCCAAATTGCTCTCCCTCCTCTAAGAAAAAGATAATTTATCTCCCACTTTGACTCTGTGGTCCCACCCCGTCTCTCCTCTCGTCTAGACTTCCAAGTGCTGGCCTTCCTCTCCCCGCAAGATGCTCCCCCCCCCCACCAGCTCTCAGCCTTCACCTTCTGATTGTCACTGTCTCCTTCACAACTAAGATCAGGATTTGTGATTAGTTAAGCTGACCGAGATAGGAATCGAGGCGAGGCCTAGGAAGGGGGGACTGGGACGCCCCGAGCCTTCAAATGGCAAACTGTGTCACCTTCCCATGGCTCCTCATCACCTCTGCGCCTCACCCTCCACACACCACTTAATCGCTCTCTCAAGTTCCAAAGCGAATTAAAACTCAGAGACTAGGGACGGAGTCTTTCCATCACACCCTTTCTCTTGCTTCCCTGGGGGACGAGGGTGGCCTGGAGGAACAATAGCTTCCCTTAGCCCCTTCTTCCTGCCTCAGGTTAGAAAAGGCAGTAGGGGAGGTGGCAAGCAGAGTGGAGGTGACAAAGACCCCTGGCCACACAGGCATTGGAAGGAAGAAGGAGGGGCTTTGTCAGAGTGGGTTGTTATTTTGGTGGTGGTGGTGGTAGTGTCTCCAGAGAGGGGCAGCACCCCCTTTTCGCTGCCTTTCCAGGGAGAGCAGCAAGAGAAAGAAAGAGAGAGGCAAACGAAATTCCTGAATGGATAGACAGATGCTACGTCATCGGAGCTGCATCCTCCACTCCACAAGAGGCTAGGAGCCGGGGGGAGAAAGGCAGTCCAGCCGCAGGGGCCACCCGAACAGTCTCTCCTCCTCACAGAAGCCTGGTAAGTGCCCATTCGGGTCCAGCGAGGATCCCAGCCCCCTCAGACCTCTGGGCTGGGAGTGAGAAGAGATCCCATCAAATCAGTCAGGACGCCCTAACCTTTCTACTTTACCTACTGGCTAATGGAGGCTGGTGCCATCATCACAGAAAGAAAAGGCTGATAAAAGATTTAGGGGGTCCCCAGAATGGATGAGTCATGTGTGAAGAGGGGCTGGCAGCAAGGCTAGCACCTCCTGCCTCCTGGGCACCTATCGCTGAGCCCAAGGCAGTGGCTGTACCCACCCGCCCCAGAGTGGCTCCTGGTTCCCCTCCTTCCCCCAGCCCATGCCGGCTGGAGACAGCTCACTAAGTTTGTCAATGGGATTGTGGGGGGGCTTTAGGGTCACGGTGCTACTGATCCTATTAATCTGCCCCTCCCTTCTCTCCAGCAGACATGGCCAACATCTTAATGCTTGCACCAGAGAGAGGAGAGGCAGGAAGGAGACTGTAGTGGAGAGGGGAAGGAGGGAAAAAATGGTTCTGTGTTTGGACTCCTGACCTTGTTCCCTCCATCTGGCTCTTATTCCTGTCTAACCTAGTGACTTCAGCTTTTAGGGGAGGACCAAGTCTGGGGGGCTTGGGACATGGGGGGAAAGGAGCCAGATTTCCCCCCAAGAAAGAAAGGTGGAAACCAGAACTGGGAAATATCCAAAAATATTTTATAGGATTTAGATTCATTTAATTTCCCCTTTCCCTCCTTTTCTGTGAGCTGGTAGGTGGCAAAGGGGCTGAGGGGAACCTAGAGGCAAGTGAGATGTTGGGGAAAATGCTTAGGGTCTAGAAGGGGAGAGAGCCCTACTCCAACACCCTTTTCACACCCATCTAATGGAGGGTTTGTGTGTGTGTGTTTTGTTTTGTGTGTTTTCTCTTCCTAAGGAAGGCCAGGAGATATAGAAAGAAGGCACGTTTGCTGCCTCTAGTCCCCCACCCACACTGTGCTTTCTGGGAGACAGGATTGGGGCCATTGTGGGGTAATGGAGGCTGGAGCGGAGCAAGCTATTCCTGGAACCCCAGAGGCCAGATTGCTGGGAGAGGCTGAGGCTGCCAGCCATCATACATGCACACACATGTTCCATGCCTGCTGGGCTGTGTTCTTCATCACCATGTTCCCCTAGGCATTGTGTATGCTTTGTTGGGGGGTTGCAGGGCAGAGATCCGTGCTGAGGGGGACAACTGCCCCAGGGACCCAGAACTCTCATTGATTAGGGTGGAGGGAGGAGCCAGAGGCCCCCTAACTGTCCTTGCCTCTGTTTTCTAGCATGTCACCAAATTGATGTGGGGTGGGGGTAGCCCCTTCTTTGGTATGAAGATAATTTCAGACTGAGGCATCCCTTTATGAAATGGATGGGCTGGCAGAGCGGAGGATGGGAGTCAAGTGAGTATTTGTGAGTGTTAGAAGTGGGGGTGGTATTCAAAGCACCCCTCCTAGAAATCAGACTTGGATGTAAGGCTTGTCCCTGCTCTGTAGCCCCCCTTTTTTCTAATTTCCTACATTTAGGTAGGCTATCTTCCTGACATAAAAAAAAAATTAGGCTATCTTCCTGACTTAAAAATAAATTAGTTGTGGAATTGAGTTTGAGATGGAAGAATTCACCAACTTCCCCCAACCCACACACAAACACACAAACATATACATGTAGAACACTCATCATAGTACCTTAGGAGCTAGGTCACCTGCAGTATACATGCCACTCCCCCAAATCGTAATTTAACCTGAAAGCAAAATTCTGGGAAGATAAGACTGTAACATACTGAGACTAGATTCATATCCAACACTAATCAAAAATAAATGCTTCGTCTTCACACCTTTTGTGTGTGTGAAAAAGAGAGGGAGAAAACTGATCACTGCAGGACCTTGAGAGATATTCATGGATGGGTGATAGGTGGACAGGTCATGACAGAGATGAGTAGAGAAAGCTAGAGAGATACCATCACTGAGGATATTGTAAATGTGCACAGCACTTCACAGTTTACAGTGCGTTAGATCCAGACAGTCAAAAATATATCCCTAACCCTAGCACCTTCATCCTGTCCTAAGCATGCTCTCCCAAAGACCCCAGGCAGCAGGAATCTGCAAGGAGATAGTGTCCTTTGGGCAGGAGATGACTTCCTTAGATTTAAGTCTGAGAGCTCCACAGCCTGTTTAGAGTGGGCCAGACCCCTGGGCCCAAAGGTTTTGGATGGAGATGAGAGATCGTGAGGATAAGGCTGGGTTAGAGTTGCCCAGGCGAGACGGAGCTGAGAGGCCCAGGCAGGGAGCGCTGCCTGCATGTCCAGGCTTTTCTCACTATCCTCCTGTGCAGCCTCAAGCCTGGCGATTAAGAGGGGACGTAGCCAGTCCAGGTTCTGAAGATGCAAGGCTAGGAGAAAAAGAGTGGCCGAGAGAGTGACAGGAAGGCTGGGGTCGTCAGGGAAAGAAGGCTGGGCTTCTCAAAGGACTTTAACCTTTGCATTCTCCTTGACAGGAGCTGGGCATCCAAGAAGGAGCCGCCTCATTTGTTTCTGGTGTCATCGTAGGTGGCCACCTATGGCTTCTGGGGTATTTATTTTCTTATTTATTGTTTCTGATGTGGAGTGGGTGGGGGGAAACTGGCCCTGTCTCACCTATGTTTCCTCCCGTGCTCTGTACCCCTCTACGCCACTCCCCACCTCTTCCAGCTTTCAGCCCCTGATTTTGGGTCTGCTCCAACTGTAGTTAGGCCTACATAGTCAATGATAGGCCACCCTGCTTCAGTTCTATAATAGAGAGGAAAGGCACTGGGGATACAGGGAACTCTTTCCCCTTCTCCCATAGGCTCCTCAGGGCAGAGTTGGTGACCAACTGACCCGGGGAGAGATGGTTGATTGGGGAAGGGAACAGAGATACTCGTACCTGGGTGACAGAGGTGAGAAAGAAGAGCAGTGCGGGTTATGGTGAATGGGGACCCAAGGAACTTAACTGTGAGTGATATGTGCTCCGGAGTATACAGCTGCAAGCACTGGGAGGTGGTCCTGCTGGGAGTATCTGTGGATTTGTCACTGCATTGGTCTGAGCTGGTAAATTTGAGAGACAGAGAGAGAGAGAGAGTGTGTGTGTGTGTGTGTGTGTGTGAGAGAGAGAGAGAGAGAGAGAGAGAGAGATACGCAACACCCTTGCATATTCATGTTTATGCCCTTTAAGTAGGCCATTTGCTGATGGTTGAGGGTCTTGTAGAAAGGGCTCAATCTGTATGAACCAGCCAACCCTCTACCATCTCTGCCACCTTGTTCTCACCTCCTGGACACCATAGCACTCTCAGGCAAGTGAGCAATGTGTGGGCTCAAGAACAGAACTGGGAACAGGCAAGGAAGGCAGTGCTTACACAGGCCCAAGGAATTCTCAAGCTAGCCCCTCAGTGGGAGGAAAATACTGCTCTCTCTAGGAAGAAGAATGGCATCCCTAGGAACAGAATCCTCAAGATTATTTTCCACACCTCCAACCTTTTCTGCCCATCTGAACAGACATTATTTTTCACACACCTTAGTATTTTTTACTGCTATTTCTGGCTTTTATTTGTCACTATCCCATAGACAACGCAGATTTCTATAGCAAAAAAAAAGTATGATATTGTTCATAATGATGCACTTATAAGACAAATAAATATCTGAATCCACCCTCTCCTCAATGCAGCTTTCATCTGTGTCTTCAAGGCAAATTAAACTGGTAATTGAAACAAAGAAAAAATATATGCTTTTTATTTAATTACCTGACTCTTTCAAGAAAGTGCTTGACTGCCAAAATGTATTTTGGAGCCTGAATTATAAAGATCTGTCCAAGAGCTGCATCCAGAGAGCATAATTCAGGCCATGTTTTTCTCCACATGGGCCTCTTCAGGCACACAGACAATAGGTGGGCATCAGGGCTATAAGGGATGGGGGTGGGGATGGGCAATGGCAAAAAATGGGGGCCCCTAAGCCAATGGAGACACTTACGGACTCACATCAGCTCCAGGGAATCGATGTGCTTTCCCCACAGCCCCTAGAAATTCCCTGGAAGGACTCAGGGTGGGGTCTGCAGTCCATCGCGCTGTAGAAGGCTCCAGCTGACTGTGCGGTGTGCCGGAATCAGAGGGCTCTACTCCAACTGAGACCTTCTCAGGGACACTGAGGCTGCTGGGCCAAGCCCAAAGGGCACCCACGGAACCCATTTTACTCCAGCTGTTACACTCTTCTAGGCCTGCTGTATCTAGTAGAAGGATCTCCTCTGGTCAAAGGAGCTATCAAATAGTCAGGAACACACAACACAATAGACACAACTCTCCCCTCCCCCTCCCCCACAGATCCCATAGAACACACAACTTACCAAGACCCTCGCTCCCTACCCCTAATGCCCTCAGTCTGCCTGATGGCAAATGCACATTCGAGGTACACAGATCTCTATTAATTGATCAATTACTGGGCGCCCACTATGCTTTAGTAAAGTGTTAGCTACCATGGACAAGAATATGTGTGACATTGCCCCCTGCTCTGGAGAGACTGTCTCATTTGCCACCCTCCAAGTAGTTTCTGTTTTGAAACTGGAACAATGGTATTCAAACCAATCCCAGTTAACATGATGGTGGGAGTTTTCTGCTTCTTTCATGGCTGATAGCTCTTTCTCCATTGGAATAAAGACAGATGCCCTACTCACCTTTATCCTTGAGCAGGAGTGGGAGAAGACGGGGTTGCCGAGCACACCCAGACAAAACCAAACAAAAACTTACTTCATCAGCAACCTTGACAGAAGTGGGGATTTATGTGGGTAGCGCCAGGACAATTTAGACTAATCTCTGTTTTCCTTTGTTGGGAGTCTCTCCTCCCTGCATTTGGACACTCTGTTTGGGCTGAACTATCTGTGTAGAACCCAAAGCCTCACTAAGAAGCAGAGGGATCTTGCTGTTTAACAAGCTACTTGGAGAAATTTAGATATATTTTCAGAAGGCATCTAAATGTAACCATTTCTCTCTTGACCTTGGTTTTTGAGGATGTCCAGCTGAGTCTGAATTTGGCCAACAGAGGTGGGGTGGGGGAGCCTCTGATGGGCAAAAAAACCTTTCTGTTCTCTGCCTCCAATAAAAATACAGCAGTGGCTGAAAGAGAAGGAAGGTTCATGTTGTTCCAGTTGCCTCTTGCCTACTGTTTGGTCAGCCCGGGCCAGGATAAGGGATCGTGGTGATAAGCTTGGGCCCCACAGAGGACAGGGAACTGGGTTGGAAATTGGTAACAGAGGAGAAAAGGGAGAGTTTTAGCTAGCAGAACAGCCCACTCTTCCCTTCTGGCCCCAGCCTCCCAGGTGCTGGTGAGGGGAGGGTGGATTGGGAGGAAGGTTTGCTTAAGGTGCTTTTAAGGGATCTTGTGGAAGGGCAAATGCGGAGTTATCTGTAGGGGGAGTTGGCAGTTTGTTTGGAGAGGCATAGGCCCTAGCTAGAATTGCTGGAATGTCTGGAGGGCATTAAGCATCTTAGAAATGGGTATGACACGGTTTCAAGAGAAATCTTTGAGGGGATTTGTAGCCATGGAGGGGAATGGCTGGAAAGCCTATAGCTTTTCCTGGCTGGATGGGGTAAACATTTAGGGAATGCCTTTAGCAGCACACCAGGAGGTAGGTCTATCTGTGAGACTGTTTGAGAGGGGTTCTTTTTTTGTTTGGTTGGTTTTGGTTTTTTGTTTGTTGCAACTCTGCTGCAGAGACAGTAGACCCCAAGGCTCTGCTCCCGGGTGCTTCAGTGCTTCATTCTAAACTGTAGGAGCACCTGGGAGGGGCAGGAGGAAACCAAATAGGGAGTGGACACCATCTCTGTCTCTTTCCTTCCCTCCTCATCATTGGCTGGTGTGTTCCCTGTTCTGGAAGGGTGAAAATTTGACACTGTGGAAGCATCTAGAAAGCCTTTCACTTAGGTAAGGGCCTTGAAAACCCATGGCAACTGACAGAAGGAAGAAGCTATGCCAAGCCCAGTAGTGCGAATGCCTGGGGAAGTTAGATTGTTTCCTTCAGCCTCATGCTATCATCCTGGCAGGAAAACATCCGGCTCCCAGGCTTTATCTTATTCCAAACTGCCCCCCACTCCGTAGTCATGTTGCCAACATCAATTGAAGTAATTATTCAGATATTCTCCAATCTTTGGGGGAAGCACCAAATTAAATTGATTGGCCATAGGCTTGCATCTAACCAAGAACAGCTTTCAGGCTTGGCTTTGTCCTGGGCTGTGCAGACAGGCATATAAAACAATCTGATGGGGCCTGATGACAAAACTGGTCATCCCCTGGAGCACACCCCTGGTGGCCTAGTGTTCAAGGATCCCTGGTTATAGGAGCTGGCCCATCTGGCTGACAGGCTCCAGCTATCTGAGTCATAGTTTCATTTTATTTTTATTTTTATTTTTTTAGTAAGGCGGTGGAGAGTAGATTGGGTACAAGTGTGGGGTGCCTTGGGACCAGGAATTCGAATTGCTCCCTGGCAGAGCTCAGGTAGGGGCCCACAGCTCGTTCTGTGAGCTCTACAGGGCAGCGGGGTTCAGTTACCTCTCAAGGTTGAGACAAGGCATTATTGGGCCCTGATTCCCAGCGCAGAGAGGCCGAGACAGGAATGTCGCGCTGTGTCAGATAAGGAGCCAGGTCCAGAAAGTCCTAGACAGAACCTTGCTGGAGGGCGATCCTCCTTCCATAACCCCAGCTCTCCAGACAGCTGGAGCAGGACCGCGGGCCAGAGGTGGAACTCTCACCTTGTTGGAAAAGGGCACGAAAGTGCTAGCAAGGGCCTCCACGCTCGGTGAAAATCTGTGGGTCTTGCCCTGACTGATGCCAGCTGGAATCCTCACCCTAGCTTCCCTTACCTGTAACTTTGGTTCTGCGAACACATTCAAGAGATATTCCAGTTTCTGCAAGGCAGAAAAGGAGGCTCAGCCCCGCTCTCCCCACAGGAATCCCAAACTTCCAGACTCTTTCCCTCATTGTTTTGAGTTGAAAAGCAGCAAGAGGGGTTCCTGCCCATTCTAAAAGATTAGGCCCACAGTATGCTAAGCATGGGTACCCGAGAAGCACAAAGAATATTCTGATGGGAGGAGGCAGGTAGGAGTAGAGTCTGCAGTCATCTGGTTCTTTCTGAGGGGCTTTCACCTGACCTCTTTTCCATCTGTGCGCCCTCGTGTTGGTGCAGCATACCTAGGGCCAAAATGGAAAATGTAGAACCTACAAAATGAGTGAGGTTGGAGATCAAAACCACAAATGGCAAGGATTGGAGGTGGCAGGCGGGTCTCGGGTGTGTGAGGCAGCGTGAGGCTGAGAATCAGCGCAGAGACGTAGTAGTACCCCCATCCCCATTCTCCGGGGGGGAGGGGCGCCCCAATTGCGCTCCCGGGCCGGCCCGGGAAGGGGGAGGGGCGGGGCCGGCGGGGAACGAGGCGGTGACGTCAGATGCGGTAGAGCCAATCAGAGGATGGCCTGGAGAGGGAGTGTGAAAGGATGAATGAAAAGTCCGGAGCCGGAGCGCGCCGGGGCCAGAGCCGCGGTAGAGGCAAAGGAGGGAGCGGGGAGGTGAGACTCGCTCCACCCTGCTCGCCTAGGCTCGGCGGAGTCTAAGAGCTGGGCGGGCTCCTCCGTCCGGCGCCCGCTGAACGCCGGCGTCTGGGACTAGGGGCCCTGGCGCTCCATGGGCACTGGCCGGGAGGACCGCGCGGAAGAGCATGGATGGGCACCCTGGGCTCGATGTAAGTGGCCTGGCTAAGCGTGGGGCACGAGGTGAGCGAGCGCCTCGGAATCCGGCGTGCCGGCGCGTCCGCCACGAGGGGCCGGCCGAGCCCCCACCCTCTTCGGGGCTGCGATTTCCCGTTCCCGATCGCACCCCCTACGCACCCCTAGGTCACCTCTCGCCTCGAACCCCCGGCCATTTTCACAACCCTGGGTGATCTCTGGTCCTCTTCGCACAAAGCCGTTTCTCCGGGGCTCTGCTCACCTGCCCGACCGCCCTCTGCTTTCCTCCCCTCCGCCCCTCTCGCGGATGCTCTCCCGGATCTCTTCCCGGGTGTGGTCTCTGTCCTTTCCTCCTCTCCTCCAAGGACTCGCTTGGGAGTCTCTGGGCCGTCCCCACCCGCCCCCCACAGGCTACCCTCTCTCTTTGGGTCGCAGGGATTTCCCTGTTTCCTATTAGGACATCTCTAGGGTTTGCCTGCCCGTTTCCCCTTTTAGTCGGCCGCTTGGATCCAGTTCTTTCCCCTGCATGGGCTCCGCTTCGCGTCCACTGTCCTAGTGAGTTGGCGACGTGGTCCGGCCGGCCCGGCCGCTCCCCATTTCCACCCCTCGCCGGGCTCGGGCTCCGCGGAAGGCCAGGGCTCCGGCTGTCGGATGTGCCCTCGGTCTTCCAGAGGAGGGCAGTGGAGACCCGGCGAGGCTGAGGAGGCCTCTGCCTCGGTCCCTGCGGTCTTCCCGGGTGGCACGAAAAGCCACGCGTCCACTCCACGGGCACCAGCGGAACTCTTGCTCCTGGCCTGAATCGGAGAACTGGGGCACTAGAAGCTTTTTGGGTCTGGGTCGGGGTCAACTCCTGGACTTCGACGCCACCGGAGATCGCGTCCTTTCCATGCCTTTTTCAGTCTCTGCCGTGTCTGTGTCCCCGTGTCTGAGGTTTTTGTTGTTGTTTTGTCTTGGACTTCATTTCTCTCTTCACCCTCCCCCCCAACTCCACCCGTGTCCCTTCTCTCCAACTCCCACTGGCGGGCGACCGGGAGGCTGCTGAGGTGCTGGCGGCGGCGGCGGCGGCGGCCGGGAGGCTGCGTGGAAGAGGCGGCGACGGCAGCCAGGAGGCGGGGTTGGTTGTTATCTTTGGTTATCTAGCTGTATGAGTGGTGTGGAGTCTTCATAAAGCTAGATAACCGAAAGTAAAAATAACCCCATACACTGCGCAGAGGGGCCCGGGGAAAGCCGGACTCACGGGCGGGAGGGGGAGACTTAAGCGAGGGTCTAGAGCCACGAGGACTGACCAGCAAGAGGAGACCTCACTGGTTTGGGCGATGTTTCACCTCTCAGCCCCGCCCCCCACCCCCCGGTCGGCACAGGTAGGAGTCACAGTCCCATTTCACTTTAGCCAGGTGCCGCATTTTTCCCCCAGCAGAGTCGGGGGCAGGGAGCAAGGAAGCCTGCTTGTGATTCCCTGTGGTGGTCCCCACTCAGGATGGGGCCTTTTCTGGCCGTCTGGGTCACTGCTTGGGAAGCTGATCCAAGGGAGAAATCCGTTGAAATCTAGCTGCAGGGTTACTCAGGCTCCTGGCCCAGGCCTCTCCTTCCAGCGGGAGCTGGTGAATAGTTTCCCACTGGCTGTCCACAGCTATGGCTGGGAGAGGCAGTTTGGAGAAAGTCACCTGAGAGCACTGGTCTTTGCTTCACTCGGCTCCTTGAAGCCAAGTAGGGCTATCCAACTGGGTTGGAAGATGAGGGTGTTGACTTGAAAATAGGTGGAGACAGAACTGAAGGTGCTGGGCTGGGAGGGCTGCTCAACAACGTAAATAGGGTGGTGGAAGAACCTTTTGTCCAGTCTGGGTTCTGGGGCAGTGAAGTGCAGAGCAACCTCGGTTCCATTTCCGTCTGCCTTCCTCCTTCCGACCCAAGACCTGAGGCCAATCTTTTTAAAAGATTCTCTTGCTGCTTTGTCATTTCTCACCAGAGGGGCTGAGTTGGGACCTTTTAGGACGCCCAATCTTCCCACCCCATCTTCACTCTTGGAAATCATCTCCAAGAACACATGGCCTCGAGAAGCTCTGAGGATCTCAAACACAAAGGAATTTGTAGCTTAGTATCTATGCTGCCCAGAGAAAGCAAATAATTAGAGAGATTAATCAGGGCTTTTCCTAAAAGAATCCATTTATCTGGCTTGACCTAAATATTTTAAGAGAAACAGTGTTTAGGCGCAGTTGAAAGGAGTATAGTGTAGAGCCACTTTGTGGAATAGAAGTAAATGCTATTCCACATTTACTAGAAAAAGCTGGAAGTAGCACCCTCTGCATTTATTACAGCTCCCTATCATATGCCGTCACCTGGCCTTCCAGGACATGGGGCAGGAAGGAGTAATAAGGAGGTGGAAGAACTGGACAAAGTGACCTTGACTGACTCCCATTTCCTGTGTAAATTTAAAATTTCCTCCCAGGACCTGATTTTATCGCTGGAAGATAATGATTCAATTACATATTATGTGGGAGAAATATTGGAGAATTCAAACTCAAAAAAATTGTGCTTCAGGGAGACTGGAAGACATATGTCTTCTTCCTTCAGAGATTCAGAGGAAGGAGAGATTAGTAGCCTCTTACTTTCTCAGTCATTTGGAATTTGGGTCTTCTGGGGGAGGGGCAGGTGGAGACTGGATTAGGGAGAAAGAGAGCAGGTTTTTTTTTTTTTTTTTTTTTTTTTTTTTTTTTTTTTTTTTT